>NC_135784.1:208829427-209129427 GCF_051106095.1 Pogona vitticeps
GTTATGTATGTTAACCATATTGAAGGAGAGGTGGGGTTATTGATGTAAATGACAATCTGACTGATCAATTAGTAGATATTAGTCATGACAGCTCCTAGGTGTGTCAATAATTAATGGCCATTAAAATTTTAAATGTTGTGAAGTGGTGAACTTCAAACTGACATTCTGGGAATGAACAGCAGTCAGGTTCATATCATGCCTGTGAACTTTTCAGATGTTTCTACCTGGACACTTGAGGAAACAAAATTTTAGACCATATCAGGGGCATGTGTGGCCCTCCAGACTTTGTCAGCCTACAACTTCCATCAGCCTAGCTGGGGCAACCAACAGTAATGCATTTATAAGAGTGGTGATTCTATGACTTCTGGAAGGTCAAACATTGTCCACTCCCAAAGCTAGATGGACCTCTGATTTGTTCTAACCAAGTAATTACTAGCTGAATAAAACTGTTTGATTACAGTTCCCTCCAACAGCTCAGTTTCTTGAGTTCTATAGATACCAGTTTGACCAATGACTGGGAACTGTTTAATGAGCCCCTTGCTTCACCTTTTTGTCCAGTTTTAAAAGGAAGCAGCTATTCCAATTCAAGATTGAAATGCTGAGGTAACCTTTCTTGATGTTATAGATTAGATGTCTTGGGCTTCATGTACATGAAAGTTGCCAGTTTAAAGTTCAGAATGAGACAAGAGGATATTTTCTTCCTTAAATAATGCCATCATATTTTCAGCAGGGACACTCTCTGCAAGGCTGCATATCAACTTATTTATTTATTTAAAATATTTTTACCCTGCCTTTCTTCTTGAAAAGGACCCGAAGAAATGTGAAGAAGCAGCACTCTACCAAATGCACCTCATTTGCTCCTCTGCACAAAAGAAACCTCCCAGCTAGCACTGGGGAAAGCACAGGAAGCTCAAACAGACCTAGGCCCAGCTAGGTCTCAAAGCCTTCCACCTTTCTCAGGTGAGTTACTTTTCGGTGTCTGAAAGGAGTCTGTCTATCAGGTAGAACTCCTAAAATGGAAACCTATAGGATTTTTTGGCCAAGAAATCTGAAAATCCCATCTCTAATTCTGATGCATCAAAGTGAATCAACACAGCTAAAATGGAAAACACTCAGTGTAGATAAAATTTGAAGGCCTGCAAGGGCCTCTCTCTGTTTCCATAAGGGAAGGCAGTTAGACAGAAAGTACAGTGATATGATATGTAAAAGCAGAACACAAAATAGTAAATGTTACAATAGGCATTGGACAGAAGTTGCACAGAATTGTAAAAAACAAAAAGTAACTCTCATGAGTGTGTAGTTCTTTTTAAAATGACCATAAATAAGAACACTACCAGACACCAATATTTTTCCTTTTTTTGTAAAGGAACCACACGGTCTCATTCAGCTTCCTAAAACAAACCTTTATGTTGACATTATTTGTAGCCAGGAGAAATATTTGGGACAGCAAGCAGCAGTCACATCTTCCCCTCTGCTGTTACCTGATTTATTTCTACTTCTGCATCAGCCTTGAGTACAGAAAGGCCAATTTATAACTCTCACACCTGCACTTCCAGACAGATTTATCATTCACATATTAGAGAGCTCTTTTTTTTTAAAGTCTTTGGAGATATCCGTGTCTGGTTATAAATTAAGAGACCCGAGACTTCTGAGACTTGGTGGTTTTCTTTCATTTCTTAAAAAAATATTGATTGTGTGAAGGAATGATAGATTGATTTCTCAATGCCTGTTCCCTAGGTCTGTGAAAAGGAAGGGATGGGGGTGGGAAATCCTCAGGGTTTCCTTGGAGACTGAGGCTCATGGCACATAGCGCAAAGATACAGACACAAACCAATTTCTACTTCGTCCCATTTCAGAGTCCCAATGGGGGATGGATAGCACAGTCACATTGTTTCTTTTCATTAAGAACTCCCCAGTACAGTAAAAACTAAAATGCCAGGGAATATATATTCTGTGTCACCTGGCTTTCCCCCCTCCTCAGACATACTAGTTTCTCTATACAGAAGAATATCTTTTTCTTGCATATGGTGGAACATCTGTCATTTGTATCCTCACATGCAGGGTTGAAGTGGTAGAAGGCAACCACAGGATTACTGTTTCATGTGTTGTTATGTCTAAATTACAGTTGATAAGACTGAGCCTGAAAACACCTAAGGGAGAAAACTTTCGCTTCATTCCTGTCGCACCTGAGGCCAGTGGAATGCACATATGTACTAGTGATCTTCCAGTATGTGTCTTGGCCATCCTGCTCACTTGGAACTGTAACTGCATCAAAATGTTTCGGGGAGGGGAGTGGTTGTGAGAGTACCAGGGAGGAAAAGGTGCTTTCCAAATTTACCCTTGTAGAATATTGCACAGCCTCCCTTTCTTCATCCTCTCCTGAAGAAATGTCCAGATGTCCCTCTAAGAAGTCGCCTTCCACAAATTTGACAAATAGTGCAGAGTGCTGAATAAATCCATGTGTGCTCAGCCCATCCCCAGCTTCTTCATCCCTAGTGGCTCCACCCCAAGATCATTATACTTTGGACTGACAATTATGCTTAGAAACCTATAGAGTTCAGAACATGGAAAATCCAGATACAGCTTCGAAAAGCTACTTTGGGGGGAGTACAACTTGCAGAATCCACTAGCCAACAAAAGAATTGTAGTTCAATACAGTAGTGTTTCCAAACGGCGTTCATCCAAATGCACACATGCTCTCTCCCTTCACATCTCCTACCTAATATGCACAGTAATGTGGTGCATACTCCTCTTCTCCTTGTTTCTTTCACTACTGTTTCACTCAAGAAAGGGCAGATGACTAAGGAACAACAACAAGGAAGAAGAGCAGGTCTAGAAGTATCTGGGACTTGGTGTTCTGAGTTAGGCCTTGTCACAGGCCCAACAAATCTGACCCTTAATCTAGGCCCCAAGCATGAAAGGTCCCTAGAGAGAAACATACACCTGAAAGAGAATGTGATCACCATGGTGGTAAGTAAGGAGGAAACAAGCACTCAAAACTGCCTTTAGAACAGGAATAAAGAGTTGGGGTTGCGACATAATACAGTTTCTTCAAGGCTATATCATTTCACGCTGCAAGCTGAAGAATGCCACACGCCAATGCCAGACATTAGAAAAACATTTCACACATAAAACAGTAAAGGACCAGAAGTTCTAGCTTTTTCCCTATTGTTTTCTTATGGCAGAAGGTTCAGAGATTTAAATTCCCTCAACATTCAGAAACAATATGACTCGGCAACTGATTCACTGCACTGACCACTTACTTATTACTGCCTTGGATGGTAGTATTAGGAGTATGAGTAAAAGGAGTAGTGGCAATAGTAACAGTAGTAACAGTACTAGATGTTTCATGAATTAAAAAGAGCCATCAGCAGATGCAACAGAAATGAAAATGAAGTTAACAGAAGAATTTGGACGGAGATCAACATGTAGAGAAACCAGGAAAACTGTCTTCTCCTGCCAGGAAAAGAAGTCATGACTAGAGAACTGAAAAGACCCACACACTGATTTCATCTAGCAACCAAAGAGCTCTGCTGTTTGCCTGGAGCATTACAGAAAACTCAGATGAAACTGAAGTTAATTAAGTCCACTGGGGGTAGCTTTGGGATATGCAAGTAAATTAGATGTCCTATTTATTCACATGCTGGCTTAGGGTGAAGAGAGCAGATGTAACATTTGTAGTTGGCCACATCATCTTCAGTTCAAAAGTGCCCTTTCCTCATTCAGAACGGGACAGATTGGGGACAGCTTTTCTGAGAGCTACAGAGAAAAGCTACTGATTCACAGATGGTTACGATGCTTACCTCCAAGGCAGTTTTGAAACTTCTTTAAATTGCTCATATGCCTTAAAATCGCAACTTCATCACAACAGAAAGACATGAAAATGCAAAGGTGCGTGAAATGCTAGGGGGAGTGGTCAACATATGCAAAGCATAGATAGTGAAGCAAAACATTTGGCTGGACTACGATTTGAGTGTTGCAATGCACATCTGGTTGGTAAACTGATGGTAGGCCAGGATTACACTAAGAGATAAAGAATCTTGTACTTTGACCTTACATGCATGTGATGTTTTCAACAAGGGTATGTGAACAAAGTATAATTTGTTCATCCAGCAAAAGCTGTAATTTCACTCTTATTTTCTTAAGCATAGATACAAAATCAGATGCTGTCCTTTTGTAGGTAATCAGAAGTACCTTCTTAAGCCTTCTCAGACTCAACATTAAGACTGTCTGTTCCAGGGTAATGAATCTGGCCATTCAGATGCTGTGTGACTTCAGTTCCCATCAACCCAACAGCTTAGTTGTTAAATGAGGGAGCAGTAAGTCATCAACATCTGGAGGACAACCGATTGCCCCTCCCATTTTTTCCAACACAGACTCACTTCTTTTAACATTTTTTTAAATCATGCAAATAAAGTTGCATACAATCAAAACATAATCATGATTGTACTTGTATAAGACTGAAAATCTCCTCTAATTCTTGTCAAAGCAGGTACAGTGGTGGCTCAACTTACATCCTGACATATGACCATTTCAAGTTGCAACCAGCTCTAGCCGCAAAATTTTGCTTCTACTTGCAACCGGAGGTTCGAGTTACAACCAGAAAAAGGCAGGGGAAGAAGGCGGGGAATTCAAATTGCTAACCGTTGGTGGCGAAGAGGCTGCTTCTTTGTAGCACTTTCGCCCCAATGGTTAGAGTGGCAATTTCCTGTCAAGACACATATGATATTTCTCCTGCAAGCATAATCCTCCTGCAAGGATTTGAGCCAACATG
This sequence comes from Pogona vitticeps, assembly GCF_051106095.1. Taxonomy (NCBI): domain Eukaryota; kingdom Metazoa; phylum Chordata; class Lepidosauria; order Squamata; family Agamidae; genus Pogona; species Pogona vitticeps. The sequence continues at coordinate 208,834,202 of NC_135784.1, forward strand.
CTTAAGATTGCAGCCCCACTAGTTATCATGTCTTGCTCACATTTTCTTTTCCAATCTAATTCAGTATGATTATGAGATCAACAAAGTTTGTAGGTAACAAATTACAAATCCATTGTAACTCTGTTCCCCTCCCGTACAGTAAATAAAGTTTCATTTCTAAAGTAACATAATAGGTAATTGGGAATTATGTTACTTCTCAGTGTGGTAGAATGACTAACTTTCCTAAATACTTTCGTACATTACTTGTAGAGGACATTTTAAGGCATGTTTACATGGATTTTGAATTCTGTGTTTTGTTTTGTTTTTTGCTCCTGACATCATAAGTTTTTTTTCTTAATAATTAAGAAGTAATGAGTAAAAAAATAAGCAATGTAATGAGTCACTTTTTTTTTACAATGGCATTGGCAATACATTGCTGTTGTTGTTCTTATTGTTGTTGTTGTTGTTGCATTTTGCAACAACTTACCTAATACATTATAGTTAGAAGTACTGCTGGAAATTCTAGAAATGTTTGTTCTCAACCTCCAGAAGTCCAAGAGCTTAACTTACCTCGACAAAGATGAAGCATGGGATGATGGAGTAACTTCGCTGGGTGTTGTTCCCCAAAGCCATTTCTCATCACAGCTCTACAGGTTAAGAGTGCCCAAAGTTGTCCAAGGCTGGCAAGAAAAGAAAGCAAGATTATTCAAACAACAAGAAGTTAGAAACAGATTACTTGTTCTTGCTATGTGATTTGTATCTGCAGTATAGTATGGTGACACAGTACGCTGGAAAACAAATGTAAATATTCAAGACTCTTAAATTTTATAGGCACTGGAAGGTGCCTTACATTTAGTGAAACCAGTAGCCTGTGTATTCAGGGCTATCTATTCTGGCTATGAGAGTAGTCATCCAAGGTGTGTTTTAACTCTGTTATGTGGTGTCTCAGTCTTTAGAAGCAACTGGTAAGAAGCAAGTTACCTGCATTTCCTTTTTTCTAAGCATGTAATGTAACTTGTAATTGCTATATTACTTTTAAGGTGAATAAACACTTAAGTTACATAGGTATAATAAATAACACCTACATACTTTCAAAAGTTATAGTCTAAAATTTCAAAAGCACTTTGACAGGGAACTTCCAGATAGCTCAGTGGTTTAAGTCTCGGGCTGTGAAAGCAGAGGTTGGGAGTTTGACTCCCAACAGTGGCTTCTTGATAGGGGTTGGACTCGATGATCCATGAGTTCCCTTCCAGTGCTGCAGTTCTAAAATAATTGGCAGATTTTTCAGGTTATTCTCAGAGTATTTCTGTTTCCAAGCCTTTTGGTAAAGACAGTGCACATTAATAATTACAACGCATCTCCCTCGAGTGGGGAAGACTGTGACCTGCCTTCCTTCGGAGTCTGCTGTGCATGTGCTCATTATGAGTGGGCCACTTCAAGATCCTTGGTCTCTCTGTTCATGGCTATTTTTAAGTCAGACCGGGCAGCCCTTCAAATGCAGGGCAGTTTCAAAAGGAGGATCACCTTCAGGCAGCCCTTCAGATAGAAAACTGTCCTCCCAAAAGATAGCATAGAGCTGAGAAGGTTGCATTTTGAGATAAACCTGTTGTGTTGACGTTACTTCAACCCGGTTGCCAATACGGTTGCCCTGGTTACACAAATAACACATTGTACTGTGTTCTACTATTAAAACTATAAAAATCACTTCTAAAGTTGAACCTGGCTCATATAAATTAGCACACAAAATGTTATCCTTTCGTCCTTTCTGGTGATTTATGCATCTTTTTCTGTCCCATGGAATGGCTATAATAGCTATGAGATCAGTCCCACAGAAGCAGGCTCTCCCTTGTCATTTCTTCCTACAACACTAGCACTGCCCTGCTGTACAGTACAACCAGGTCTACTCCCTAGTTTCAAAGAGAACAGTGGCATTAGAAGGTAACGCAGCTAGATAACACAGAGACGTTGAATTCATTAGCATGAAGCTGGTCCACTTTCACCTAATTTATCCCATGCACACCTCCTGAAAGCCCTTGAAGCACGAAGAAGGAGGTGTAGGTTACTGTCTTTTCTCTCGGGGGTGGTGGTGGGATAATACAGAGCCAAGGAATTCATATTCTGTGAACTGGAAATTAACCACAAAGGTAGTAAAGAAAAGGAAGCCACAAAGGCAAACTTCTCACCCTGAAAAAGAGTTTATCCCTAGAGGAGGAAAGGGGGAATGTGGGGAAGGAGAGGAAATTCTAATAAGCTGAGGTAGGCTGTAAGTTACTGCCTGGTTTAATAATATATTTTCAACCTTAGGCCAGAACTAGGCATTTAAGAGAAGCATAGTGGTTGATAATTTAAAGAAGCAGTGGTGGCAGAAGCACATAGCCTCACCTTACTTCCTTCTCCTCTTCCCCCAGAACAGGGCTGGGAAACTTTGGTGCAGCTCAAAATTTCTGCCCCAGATGAAGAACTGTGGTGCAAAAAAGGAACTTCAGGAAGCTTTGACTACAACTGCAGTCTAGGCAATGATAGGCTTCTTCTGTAAATTAACCTGCTGTGTTCTCCCTGCAGCTGCTTCACCCCACAATTCCTATACCTTTAAGAGCTGCTTGATCAAGAAAATGTAAACATGGGGTTTGAGTCTTCTTTTTCCACAAAGAGTGAAGGCATAAAGATGAAATGATGTGCAAAGATTTACTTGTTAAATTTCTGCATGGCAGGAAGCAGCAATGCCAGGAAAAACTTGGCAATATCATCTGCATGCTGGGTGAGATCTATTATTTTTTAAATTCATTTTGTTTGCAATAGCCTGCAAGCAGGAATTGATTTATTTTGTGAGGAAATGAAATGCTTACAAGATAAGTACAGCAATGTTGTCTGAATGAATCATACTGCAAATGGTCCTAACCAATGAAAATAATGGCAGCTAAAATCATTTCTTTGCAGCTGGCTATCAAAAGGTAATAAATGGTGCTTTGTAGATGAAAAACTTAATTGCTGTGAGACACTGGGGAAATATTTTCCCCATGTATAACAGATGTACTATGGTAATCCTCGGACCACTTACCTGAAAATAAGCTCCATTGAACTCAATGGGGCTTAATTTTGAATAGATACGCCTAGTGTACAGCAGAAGAAATCTGTAAAGGATTGATTACTGTGATTTAGATGCATGGAAGGGACATGGTGCCCTTGGCTTCTCTCTGTGTACCTGAATATCACCTTCAAGTAGCAATGCCTGCAGGTTCCCTCCAAACAAAAGGGAAATGGAAGTACTAAATTGTCTGCTCCTAATTAGCCAAAGGGATCTTTTTGCATCAAAGGCAAATTTGTGGTATTCCAGTGACAGCAGCACTTACTAATAAAGAACTAAAGTGTACAGGAAGCGAGCCCCAAGATATAAACACAAATGGTAGGAAGGATCTGAATAAGATGCAGGGGCAAACATTTCTGCCACTTCATTTCCTGGCCCTGCTCCTATTTTTTTTGAATAGCAGCTTGATGCACAGGATTGTAGCAAGTTGACTTTCCACACCAGTTTTCCCATCTTAACCAAGGAGAGGCTACATCCACTGATTTGTCTTAGGTCCACTGGCTATCGGGGGGGGGGGGGGGGGAGGAACAGAGCTACTAAACTCCATGACAATTCTAGTTGATGATTCCAAATCAGGGGTTCTCGGGAAGAGTATTTACAGTACTTCATTAAATGTGCCTGACTGATCTTTAATGTTCCCCATTTCTTCATCCCACCCCTTACCCCATTGTCCAAACAGTGTAAGACTTCAACTGGTACAACCACTAACAAACATAGACGGGTACCAAGAACCTTCCATGACAAAATATCCTTCCTGGAAGGCATGATTTATTTTTAAATCAACATGGGGGAGGTACATTTCAGTGCAACGATGCTTTTCAATGTGCAGCCTGCATAATTAAATTGTACACTTCCCAAAGAGTGCTTTAAGCAACATGGGGCGGTAGGCTAGAAGCTGCAGGATCACTCAGTATTAATCAGAAGAAGTGACTTAAGCAGTCTCCGTTGGAAGCTGTCTCACACCATGTCAGGCAATTAGTCCACCTAGCCTAGCATTATTTTTACTGGAACTGGACAACCTGCTGAGAGTGTGCAAGACACAGCCTTTGTCTACCTTTGCCATGACTCACGAGCCTCTCCCACTGAAGCGTTCCTACCAGAGTAGGCAGGAAACAACCCTCTCCTCAGCAGTAAAGGAAGAGAAGAGCATTGTGAAAGCAGGTATCACCTTCCTGAAACTATTGGTTTGGGTTTTTTTTCTTTTGTTTTGGAAAAATTATTATTATTTTGGACTACAGATACCCAAAACACCCAGACAGTGTGGCCACTGGCTATACCACACTGGGTTTAGCAAAAAGGAAGGGGAGCTGTTGCTGCCTTTCCTTTGCTAAGGACGCAAGAAAAGGCACCTCAGTCGTGCCTCCTGCTGCCTCCACCACAGGAGGGGACAAGGCAGAGACTGAGCTGAGCCCCTCAGTCTCGCTGGAGGTGGTGATTGGGCGGGTGGTGGGGAGGCAGGCATCAAGAGGCACCGGAGCGTGTAAGAATGCTCCTTCGCTTCCGTCTCTGCCTCCTGCTCCTGCTGCTGCTGCCTCAGTCACGGAGGGGACAACCCATGAGCTCTGAAAGAGGCAATTGGGCGATAGCAGCAGCAGCAAGAGGCACCCGAGCGCATGCGCACGTGACTGATTCCTTCCATTTATAAGACGACCCTCAGTTTTTCCTCTGATTATTTTAGGAAAAAGTGTCATCTTGTACACGGTAAAATATGGTACATTTCAGGACTAAGACAATACCTAGATTCCCCAACCTGCACAGGCATTGGGCATACTAGCTCAAGAGATTCGGGCTGTTTTAATCGAAAAAAGTAACTTTTCCAGGCCATAAGAAAAGGTGTACACCAAGGAATAAGGTTGATCACAGTTCTGCAACTGGGAAAGCATGGATTGGCACAGAGTCTAAGAAGGCAGCAATTCTCTATAAAGGCCTCGCGTTTCGCCAAGACATTTCCACAGTTACATTGCAAGCTGAGTAAACGTCTCTCCTTGTGTATATATTCCCTGATACTATCAGAGTATAAAGAAACATTCACTTTTAAATCTCCATGTGGTTTCACAACCCATGCACAATAGTTTAGGAACACAAAGGAAGTAATGGATTCCCTATACAAGAACAAGTAGCAATGAGGCTCATGCACTGGCATCCTGTTCCTCAGTTCTTTCACATCAACATGGTGATCAAAACATTCTGCTTTTCATTTTAAAATACAGTAGGACTGTGGGATCAGTGGTGGATCAGTTTCAAGCCCTCTGGCCCATGGCTGTTGGAAAGCGTAATATAGCATAATCCTTGGTTCCCTTTAGCGGCTAGTTCTGATAATATACCTTCTGGGTTTTTTAATTTCGTATTTTCAGGCAGCTGATGAATAAAACTGTGGGTACTGATCCTGTGGATACAGTCATACTGTCATCACAGTTTCCAGGTATGCCCCTACCTAGAAAACATGTGGCTTTCCACAGGCTGAAACAGAGAACATGCAAGCCAGAAGATCACAACACAGATGTTCTGAGAGTAGGGAGCCACAGTTGACTGGTATGACTATAATGATGGTGTATATCTTTCTCAGTAAACACATTATTTAATGTTTAAAGCAGAGTACAGGGCCAACCTGTGTTCTACTGTCATTTAGCTGAATAAGATGGTTGCTCATGGTAACAGATATTGATAATGATGGTAACATCATTGATAATGATGGTGCTGTTATCTGTTAAGACAATGATTCTCAATACAGTAAGTGCTATAGACCAGTGGTTCTTAACGTGGGCGATAATGCCCCCCAGGGGGTGATTTCATTTTTCAGGGGGGCGGTAGAACGAAAAGGGGTGGCATGGGGGCGCTGGAGCAGAAGGGGAGCAGTAGGGGGGCACTGGAGCAAGCCAAACCTGCTAAGATGGCTGCAGCCTTTTTACAGTCTGCATGAATATATATTTGCCTCCAATCTTAATTTAGCTTCAGAGTTTTTGTCTTGAAATTTTTAGTTCCTGTATTGTGGTTTGTTTTTATGCCCTTTTAATATTTCTTTTTGCATCTTAAAATTGGCTTGCAACTAAATCATTAAATGTTACTTTTTGGGGACATTTCATTTTCTTGGAATTGAATTTTGTTTTCAGGGGTCATTGGATTTAAGTGGAATAAATAAATAAATAAATAAATAAATAAATAAATAAATAAATAAATAAATAAATAAATAAATAAATAAATAAGAAAAAGGGGGGCGATGATAACTTCCTCAATGGCTCAAGGGGGCGTTTCTTTCAAAAAGGTTAAGAACCACTGCTATAGACCAGCAGTCCCCAACTGTTTGGGAACTGCAGACCGGTTGGGGGGGTTCCATGTGCGGGGGGGCAGGGGCACCCCCGTGCTTGTGAGTTGGTGTGTCATGCTCACGGACGGGCATGTCACACTCACAGATGGGTGCGACACACTTGTGTGCATGAGCACAACCCCCTGCAAGCACGACACAACCCCCGCGAGCGCATGTGCACGGGGGGGGCGGAGATCTGTCTCGCGGCCCAGTCCTGGGAAGCCAACGGACTGGCACCAGACTGCAGACCAAGGGTTGGGGACCCCTGCTATAGACAGCACTTACCTAGATAGCAAACAGTTGTCAAAACATTTATCAAGAATTCCCTCTCTCTCTCCTCACACTCCCATGTTCTCTTGCAAGTGTGATCTGCTGTCTCCTGTTGATCCAACATCCCACAAATTATCCACCTATGACTTTTAGGCATAATTTTGGAAACTTGATATTTCATCTAATCTCCCTCCTTTTCTCTGCCCACCACATTAACAGGTTAATGTCTTTCTTTAGAAAAAGCGGGCTTTTTGTTTCTGTCATAGCAGGATTCAGGATCTTTGCTACAGAGACATGAGATATAAAAAGGTGAGAATGAATGGATTAAAAAACAGGAGCAGCAACCGGAAGTCATAAGATAGAAAAGCAAGCAGTCTCTGTCTCCCTCTCCCCTTTTTTTTCATTTCCGTCATGGAAATGAAGCACCTCCATTTTTCTCTTGTGCTACCAAATGTGACACATGATCCCCAGAGAGACTCTTTCAGCAGCACCTGGCAGAGGTCTCTGCCTGTAAAACTAAACTAGTGAATCGGGTCATGTGTCAAAGGCAAAACTGCACAGCATATAATCCACATCACGTCCCCATTTCCCATACCCCACTCCTCCCACAAGACAACCACATAGAGGCATCTGCAGTTTGATTATTGAAACCAAACATTTGGCAAAGCTTCCCCCAGAACAGAGGGACTGCCTCAGGGAATCAGAACCATGCCCAGGCTGCTCTGAAGAATCTTCCCTCTCACAGGTCACTGGTACACAGCATCAGTGAAATTACTCCATTGTTCTACTAACAGTGAGGGAAAGGGAGTGCTGGAGCCTATTCTTATGCCTTGTTCCCTATTAATAGCACCTCTTATTTGCTGCGTGAGGCTACCACCTCACTTTGCCATATGCTAGAAGGGGGAACCTGTCAAATGACAGAAGCTGTGCAGTGGCTGGGAGTGGACGGTGAAGGATGGATAGCTGTTTTCCATCAAACCGATAACCAACAGTGAGTGTTCAACAGTTTGCATGGTGATACATTCTGATTGTTTCACTGTATTTGGCATGAAGCATGTGCCAAATACTTTGTATGTTCAGTGCATAGGATCATCTTCGATCCATATCAGAAGTACCTTAACTTGATTATTTAAAGGCCAGAAGCCTGTTGGCACAGCTTCACATGCATGAGGCTGATGAGGTCACCAGTCATGAGTTGTGGCCTTTTATCATTAATTAAAAGTTTCCTATCCCCCCCCTCCCCTGCAAACCCTAGGTTCTGAGGCACCCCAGGGATCGCTTTCAATCTGAGAACGTTTTGCTGGCCTTGAGATGGGAGGGGACCTTTAATGTTAGAAAATTGCTGCTGGTGGTCCCAGTGTTGGTCCTGATTGAGATTCCATTTCACACTGAGCCGTGACACCCACTGGCCACAATTCTTTTGATGAGTTACATGTGCGTAGGTTAAACTACATAACTCACAGCTGTGAACTGCCACTTACAAAACATCAGCAAGGTTATGAAGTGCATACCTGAATGAACAGGTACATGCCAAGTAATGTGAGTGGCAATTCACTAATTCATCCATATGAATGTATGGTCCTTACCTACCTTTCCTACCTGAGGTGTATGACCACCAAAATGACAACCACCCCCAAACTGCATTACCAAGCTCGAGGTTTCCATTTAAACAGTAAACAGGGACTTCTGGATTATCACTTCTATCAAACTGGGTGAACAGCCAGAGCTCCTTTTTACACGGCTGGTTAAAAACTGTCACAGCCAAAGCCCAATTTTACACTAACTTTGTATGAATGCCTCTGGTGAAACATGCACAGCCTTTTGTTATGTCAGTGATACCACCCAAACAACGTATCCCAGCACTGACCAGCTGCATATGTGTGTATAATGTCTTGTGACTGCTATCTTCAAAAAGTAATAAGTAGGATTTGTAAACCAAATCCAATTTATTTAAACACACACACACACACACAAGGGAGAGGGAGGGGGAGAGAGAGAGTTACAAGTTATCCAGTTCTTACTATATAACCAAAAGTTATTTTACTTTACTCCTCACTCTCTTTACAGTTTATATATATTCAAGTCATTATATTGGGAGAAAAAGATGCTTGTTTTACACAAGCTCCTAAGTGACTTCTCTAGTTCAAGGAGAGGCAAGACCTCAGGGCTTGGAGGTTTTTTTGTTTATTAATTCTCTCAGTTATCGCGGTGTGTGTGTTATTTTCCTGCCTGTTTTACAGAAAGGACAGAGAGGGTGATGGCAACATTACTTCTAAGTAAGGGAGGGAAAGATCTTCATAGTTCCCAAGGGAAAAAGAACAGGGTTAAACAAGCTGAAGCCCATTGTGCAGAAAGAACCATAATAGCAATATAGATGCTAACTAAACATCTGTTGCCAGTCTGATGGCTTGCTGACAGCTCAAGTTGGTCAGCTGATGTTTCATCAGTGGGAATCAACAGCAGATGTTTTTCTGACAGAGGGAATCTCTTTCCAGCTTCTCACCTTCCAGAAGGAGGAGGCTTGAAGCCTGGAATCAATCTGCAATATGAAATTGGGGCAAATCAGACAGAAAAGAGAGAGAGAGAGAGAGAGAGAGTGTGTGTGTGTGTGTGTGTGTGAGCAAGTTCTGAATTTGCAACCTTTGGGCAGGAACGCTCTCTAGGGGTCCTGATGTACAATGAGCAGCTGTGTTGTCTCCTGAAGGGGTATTTGTGCTCTGGTGTCAATGAATACAAAAATAAATAAATAAATCTTGACATCACAAGTCTCCTTGATTCAAAAGAAGCTAAGCCACGTAGAGATGTTACAATATCTCTTGCTGCTCAGTATGAGCAATTCTTTGCAAACATATCAGCCTGAGTGAACAATTTTATACTAGAGATGTCTGAAGAGGGAAAGACTAATAATGGAACACAGGAAAACACTATTATTACTCGGCACAACAGCTTCTTCTCTACTGCTAGTCATTTAACTAGGGTTGCAAAAGGGAGGATTGTTCAAAATTTCAGCCAAAAGAGTTTCAGGAATTCTTTTCAAAGGTTTACCTATAGATTAGTGTTTTCTCAGGGTGGTCTGGGTGATCCTGTGGTTCTACCTGTGGGACTGGTTATATCTAGACTTGCGGAAGGATACTGAAGTCAATATTTATGTGTGGCAGGCCATTCCTGTTCCATCAGCAGTCCCAAATAACCACACATAAAATGTTCTATGTCACATATTTTCAGCTAAGCAAATTTATTTTTCAAATATCATCAGATATATTTTGATGGTGGTGGAAATATATTTTCACCTAGCAGTTCTTTAAGGCAAATAAGTAACTGTTTACCAAGGAAAACTGAATCAGCATATGATGACTAAAGTTCTGTACTCTACTATGTGCTATTATTGGTTGTTCCTGCACACTTTTCAGTTAGAGGCTGCAACAGCTTCTCAAGGGCTAGAGACCAATCTGAACCCTTCAGGTTCATGGGTGCATGTGTTTCACTTTTGGTACACCAGCAGCAGCTACCCTATTCTCCAGCTATTCTCACTGCAATGCTGGAAAAAAATGCATGCTATAAATAGCAAGCCAAATGTCTCAACAACCCAAAAGCTCAGAAGTGGGATGATAGTATCACAGGCTACAATCCTGTCCCTTACACCAGTTATAGTTAAGCTCACCAGCAGAAATCTCAGTGGCTAATTACTGCTAGTTAAGATGTCAGTGGTTATATTTCCTATTGCACCTGGGTTACGTGACTTCAGCAGGTAACAAGAAATACAAATACTGACTTCTTAACTAGTGACATTTTGCCACCAACGTTTAGGCCAATAGGTTTTTAAAAAGCAAAGCGTGCTGCTTATATACCACCCCATAGTGCTTCAAGCACTCTCTGGGCGGTTTACAAGTTAATTATGCAGGCTACACATTGATGCCCTAGTGAGCTGGGTACTCATTTTACTGACCTTGGAAAAATAGAAGGCTGAGTCAACCTTGAGCCGGCTACCTAGGACTGAACCCCAGGTCGTGAACACAGTTTTGGCTGCAATACAACAGTTTAACCACTGCACCACGAGGTCATAATTATTTAGTTGGATTTGGGTCAAAGAACTTGATGGCTCTATTCAATCCTTAATGTCCTCAACATGCAAAGGAAGGAGAACATCCCACCCCCAACCTGCACTGTTGCTTTCTTCATGCAATATCTGAGGACTCCAAAAAGCACTTCCTGCTCAAGGCTTTCCACTTAAGCAACAAACCTAGAAAATGTCTTCAGTTTCCTTGGTAATAATCAAATGAATAAAATGATGACTATCTTCAAAGCAGGTTGAGGAAACCAGGTACTTTAGAGCCTGAATAGGGCCAATGATATGTACGCATTTTCTAACAATCTGAAATACAGAATACCAAACAGTGGCTGGACAATCACCTCCATATGAAAACTATCCAATACAGATATAGTAAATACTGTATGTATTTTAAAAGCAGGAACACCTTGTCGGAAACACAACTGGAGAAAAAGAAAGCATACAGCAAGCACAGATGGAGAAAGTAAGATATACTATGAGCATCTGGCAATGCCCAGTTTCCACAATGATGGACCCAAATCCTTCCCCCATAAGCTACAATTGCAATAAGAACACAGGGGTCCAAATAGTTCACAGATAAATAAAGCCTGAAAAGTTTGTCATCCTCAATATTAAAGCTTTGCTCAATGACCCTGATTCACCAAGAAATACTTGTGTGCTGTCAAGTCAGTTCTGACTTACGGCAACCCTTTTGCAGGGTTTTCCAGGTAAAGACTACTCAGAAGAGATTTAACATTCCTGTCTTCTGGGGGTGTCCTGGGACTGTGCAACTTGCCCAAGACTACACACAGGCTGACTCTTCCCAGAGGAGGAACAGCAGCGAATTGAACTTCCAACCCAAGTAACTCGCTGAGCTATCCAGCCAACTATTAAAAAACAAAACAAAACAAAAACAGATGCCAATAAATATAAAGAAGATGGCTAGCTAGCTAGCTAGCTAGCTAGCTAGCTAGCTAGGAAGGAAGGAAGGAAGGAAGGAAGGAAGGAAGGAATCCATCAAACCAAGGCCAGCTTTACTTTTGTACCTCATTTAACAGCAGATGCTAGAGTAGGAAACAGTGGTGAGACAGTTGCCAGTCTCCCTACCCCCACCCCACATGTTGAGCTAGATGGGAGACACTATTTTGTCTCCTGCCCCACCTAAGGCAACAGAATGATCTGGGTAAACTGTTCATGGAGCCAACCTCTCCCACACTACTATAACCTTCTTCAGAGGTTTGGAAAAAATCCAGGCAATAAACAGCAAGCAGGATATCTCACGAATCAGAGATCATGAAAGAATGAAGGCAAGGAACGAGGCTGTGACCTTTCCTTAGGGAATAATAAGCCAGAAAACTTCTCAAGAGGGTAAGGATTTGTATTTTTATTTTTCAAAAGAGAATCTGACCAAACCCTTGGCGGTGCAACTGTGTTAATCCATTAGCCTGGCACAACTCCAAGGCAAAACGAGAGAGCAAAATAAATGAGATGCAAAGGAATGGAAATTATTTGCTGAAGGGCTTCCTTTTCTGCAATTTCTTCAATAAGACAGAACTTTGCTCTACCAAGTCTATGCTCTGTCCCTACAGTCCAGGTGATGGCATCCCAGGCACCATAGGATTTCTTTAGACTCACCTGTCCAACAGAGGACCAAAAGGGCCACTTGCAGACAGAGGAACGGTGTTAGGGTTTGTTTGAAACTCTGGGCAGTTCCTCCTTTTTGGCGGGAAATGATGACTGAGGCTTTTCTGAAATATCAACAACTTTATTAACGTTAACACTTGGAGATTCTACAATCACTTCTATCAGGTCAAAACAACTCATATTGGACATTTGTCTATAACTTGATGACATAAACTCAGTTTGTAGATGTGGAAAACTCACTGGGGGGCTGGACCAAACCACTCCCGGTCCGTAGGGTTCCTCAGTTGGGTGCATATCATCCCACGACATGGATGCTGGCTCCAGTCCCCTTCTGGGTCATTTTAGGGTCATTTTATCTTTCAGATAAATTCCACTTAATCCAACCATACTTACTTTTGAGTAGACATTTATAGCACTGCACCATTAACTGACTTCTTTAAAAGAAAGTAACTAGGGGGAAGGTTTCTGCACATGCTCAGAAATAACCGGTCCATATATCGTTTTCTGAGGAAAGGTACTTTGACAAGGCAGGACATAATTCTGTTACTGGTATTATTACATAGTATTATTACTAGTTACAGTAGTTTCATTACTACTCTTAAAGTAATTCTAGCAATAATAAAGTTTACCAACTTTTTAAAAAAATTAAGTTGCGCATATACAGCACTTTCTACATTAGCTTGGTGGCCCTTTCAAGAATTCTAACAATGAATAAAGTCAGGTGATTGTTACCATTCTACATGTGAACATTGGACTAAAGGTACCCCAAGGAAGAGGATTATTTAAATGTAAACCAGTTGGGACAAGCTGTAAGGGAATGGCTGGTTGAATTAAAAGCCACATTTAAGGCAGTGTAAAACACACTTTTAAAGTACCTTATGGAAAAAAGCACAGCACTGAGATGGTAAGATTGACCCAAAGCTCATCTGAATAAAATAGTCTTTAAGTGCCAGCCAAAGAACAGGGAGACAGCTAGATAGGTAATTCTAGAGCCTAGAAGGGTCCACTGAGAGTGTCTTCTTAACAGGAACTATTGATAGTTCATGAATCGTTCATGACTGAAGGTGGGGAGGCAAAATGACAGGGTAAGGTATTTCCTGAGCATGACTCACCCTTAGCCCTTCAAACAATCATACTTTGCAGATGCACAACACTGAGGTGAAGAGATAAGCAATAAGTACAAGTGGAAGTACATCAGGGATGTTTATTTTTCACTTCCTCTTTATCCTGGCTATTTTTAAACTGTGTGGAATCACAAATCCTTTCTACCCAGATCAATTAGAAAACCCAGATTCAAGTTCCACGTTCCTCTGGCCTAGAAGAAACTGAGTAACTGAAAGAGACACTAGAAATCCATCAGTGTTGCTGCTTCCCACATTCCAAATGGTTAAAAAGTGTTTCTTTTCATCTCGTATGAGGGCATGTGTGCAAACCAGAGTAAACATTTGGTCTAGATTGGGGGTGGGTGAGTAGAAATGCAATAAAATAAAATAAACAACTTGAGACAAAATTCTCCAGCATATATTCAAATTTAATCAGTACAGCTGTTCGCAGTATGAAGAGCACTATGTTATATATGCTTGCTTTGTAGCTGTTAAAGATTAAGACATTTTAGGGGCAAAAGAGGTGGCATCCCTAATACATAAAGCTGGACTTTAAAGTACTGAGCAACCAAGGCTCTCTTCTTGGGTAGGCAAATCTGTTAATTTCATTTTCCCTCTCACATTACATTTTTTTCCATCCCAAATATGAATAAATTTTTAAATTTCTGGAAATTCTTATGAAAAGCAAGTGAAATGAAAGCGTCCCCTAGCTGTCAAGGGCAGAGTTAGCATTAATCAAGCACAAAAAGAGACTGATAGAGTGTGGTGGTGTTCAAGTTTATTGTATTAGCTAAAAGCCATCACAATTGTTTAAAATACAGATACAGTGGTGCCTCGCTTAATGATTACTGCGTTAAACGACGAAATCGCTTTATGACGAAGTTTTGCGATCGATACTACGATCGTAAAACGATGTTCCTATGGGGAAAAATTGCTTAACGATGATTGGTTCCTTGCTTCAGGAACCAATTTTTCGCTAGACGACGATTATAAAACAGCTGATCGGCAACTCTAAAATGGCTGCCCGCTGTGCAAAATGGCTCCCTGCTGTGCTTTAGGATGGATTCCTTGCTTTACAGGCACCAGAAAATGGTCGCACTATAAAGCAAAGCGTGTTGCTTATATACCGCCCCATAGTGCTACAAGCACTCTCCGGGCGGTTTACAAGTTAATTATGCAGGCTATACATTTGCCCCCCCCCCCAGCAAGCTGGATACTCATTTTACCAACCTCAGAAGGATAGAAGGCTGAGTCTACCTTGAGCCAGCTACCTGGGATTGAACCCCAGGTCGTCAGCACAGTTTTGACTGCAGTACAGCGGTTTAACCACTGCGCCACAAGGATCTTCGCAAAACGAGCAGGTATTTCACCCATTGGAATGTATTGAACCGGTTTTCAATGCATTTCAATGGTTTTTTTTTTAATTTCGCTTGACGAGGATTTCGCGTAAGAGTTATTTGAACGGAACGAATTATCCTCGTCAAGCAAGGCACCACTGTATGGTCAAATAAAATCATGATATAATCAAAGACATCTAAAATAATAAGAGACCCTTCATATCTGGGAATCTCCCACACAATTGATCACAATGGCTTTCAGAAAATTAGCTTGAATATTTCTGGCTGCTATTGCAAACAGCGCTATTCTATATGTAACCTAAGGGTATTTTTTTAACTTTCCCAGCCCCAATGAAGATGGTTATCCAGTGCATGGCTTTACTCCCCATGTCTGTAGGAGACTCCCTATTGGTAATGCTAACAAGCAAGCAATACATATTCAGGCACTGAATCATTTGTTCCTTCCAGTCTTGAATGAAATTACTCGTCAATAAATACAAGGCATTTATTCACCCATCTGTCACATTCTCTGACCCAAAGTCGGTAAGTCATTAGCTTCCCATGACTCCACATTGCCTTTGAGAGGCACTGCTGGTAGCCTGGTGACCCATGCTTAAAGAAGAGCCCAGGCTCATCTGCTCCGCCATTTGGAGAATTATGCAGTCAACCCCCAGTGTCGAACTGTCATATCAGTCCTACTGTAGCTTTCGCTAAGACCCTGGTAGTTGATCCAGACATGTCTTAATCCTATAAGTACTCCAAAGACTGTAACTTTTTCCAGACAGTAGTAAAACCTAAGGAAACATAAAGCTTGTCCTACATTCATCTTCCCACCGAGATCACAGCTGACTCATTAGAAACCAATTCTCCTTTTAAGTGTTCTTACATCTCCTGGCTGTTCACAGTTGCTGTAGCCCTTTATGTATGCCGATACAAAACAGCAGCCTGGACAGAGAGCAGAATCATTTTGGATCTGTATCAGCATTGAAAAGACAAAAAGTGTCATGCAAGTTTCTCTTGCTACACTTGTAATGCAAGGGACCTTTCTCTGAAGATGTCCCCCTGAACAAGGTAGACTTCTATTTGCCCTACAGCATATTAATGACAGAGGAAAACTCTGTTTCTGAATTACACACAGTCACCATCACTCCAGTGGGTTACAAGGGATCCATATTGTTTGAGGAAATCTATACAAGGTAATGTTCTGTCAGTCTGTAATGCATTCTTTTGGCTGAGAAAGTAATATGCCACCTCTTAAAAGCTGTGTTACATATTTCTGAAATCCGCAGTACAATTAGTATGGATATACAAAAGCATTTTTGCTTCAACAAATGCTTCGTGACAGCCCACAAATAGGGGTGGTGGCCATATATGCAAACCCAGAAATGAAATCTGGTCCCTCAGTTCACTGGCTAAGGCTAGAGATCAAAGAACAAGTTATTCATTTATTTTAATCATCATGCAAGGATGTAAGAATGTGTCAACTCCCTTGTGCCATCCTCTATTGTCTCATCAAGAGCAGCACATCCCTAAACATTTCACAGATTTGGCTTTCTTTCCTCGCTGTTTTCCAATCATGGGACTCATTCCCAAATATGCAGGCGGGGAACCCTCATATTCTCCCTTGTAGTATCACAAAAAATGAATGTGAAGTTGTTCTCACAGGCAATGTCTGTGTGTAGACTCGATGGACAGATTTAGCAGTGGCTTTAGAGTTGTTTCACACATTACACAGCAGCAAACCAACATGAGCTATGAAACATACTCAGCAGGGAACTGTTTTTTACTCCTACCCTACCTCATTCATAAGTATACCTGTATAGCCCATATGTTTTCAAATTGAAATCTAGTTGCATGCAGTCTTATTAACTGAATGGACCAGATTTGCTCCAGGGCTGCCCTTTGCAGATCCTTAAAATATTTATGTAGGAGAGCCACTGTGGTATAGTAGACTTTTCTGTAGGGCTTGGCTAGATGACTCAACTCTAGCAGGCTGGAGCAGGATTAACAGGGTTGCTTAAGGCCACATAGAAGTCTCATATACTATTTGATGTGATCCTTGTATTCACATGGCATATGCACCTGAAGCAACCCTATCTGGCTTGTTTCCCTTAGGAAAAGAAAGAAAACAAACATCTCCCTCCTTCTCCTCTCCTCCTCCTGGGAACAAGATTTATCAGCACTACCCTAACAGCCTTAAGAAAATAATTTGCTTTCTCCTTCTCCTCCTCCACAAAGGAGCAAGCGTTTTTAATTTCCCAATATCATTAAGTGGCCCAGCTTAATGAAACTGAGAACTTGAAACCAGATGGGAAACTTAAAGCAGCAAGCTCCGCTTTGGTTCAGTCACAGCAATTGAACATGCTGAAAACGAAGCAAAATGGGGAGTTCTTATGCATGTCTAAAAAAGAGGAGCATTAAAAGGGACCCAGAAAAGTACAGGTAGGAATGCTCTGCGGATTGGCTGGTTTGTGCTGGCACTTACATCATCCGGTTGCTGGTAAAAGGAGCAAACCAGCCCATCCCCACAGTGGCCCAAACAGAGGAACAAATGCCACATACACACCTCAAAGTGCCAGACAAGGATTCAGAAGACTTGGATGTGAATGACCGTTTGGCCTTAGAAATTCACTGGGGGGATGGCATTGGAAAAAAATGCTACTGAAATATTTCCCATACCTTGAAAACACATTTAGGTCACCGTAAGCTGAATGCCACTTGACAACACATAACTACTACAACAACAAAATATTCATGAAATAAGAACTAGAGTCACCTTGTTCCTCTGCTGTTCTCATTGGCAGAACTAAGCAAGCTCTCTCTCGCTCTCTCTCTCCCCGTGCTATAAAACGTAGATCCTAATTGTTCACTGTAGCCTAGCAACAATGAGGAGGATCTACAGTGGGCTTATCTAAAATGAGATATGATTATTTACGTATAAGTGTGTGTATGGAGCAATCTCTGTAAAAAGTTAACATGATGATTGCAGAGCTGCTTGTAGTGTGTATATTATTATCAAGGGGCTTAGGCTATAGGGCTCCTTGGGAAATTAAAAACTCAATTCAAAACTCAAGACCTGGAAAAATGAATAGCTTTAATGGAGTCAATACTGTTACTTTATTTCAAAACAACTGAGACAACAGAACAAAGATGATGTCTTTCTTATAAATGAATGCATGGCTTTGCTTAAATTCAGTGTGTCATCTGGAAAGCTCAGATCAAAATACGGCAAAGATCAAAATACTGCAGACTGCTTGATATTTTCCACATTTTTCCAGGCTCTGGGATCAAGTAATATGCAGCTTCTACAGGAAATGCACTGACTTGAAATCGTCCTCCCCTGTAATCTTGCTGGCCAGCACTAGGCCCCTTTGGTGGACCTCTCTGTTAGGTAAAGTTTCAAGAAGTATAGTTGTGGAAAGCAGCTTAATTTGTCTTACCTTTCTTTAAATTTAGAAATGTATTTTCAGTTGCTTGTCAATATATTCCTGCTCCTCTTAAGAAAAGCTGAATAAAACTCTGGGGAAAAGAAGGAACAGGCAGATCCCAAGGCATGTACGCAGATATATGCTTGCATGAATATATATCTATGCATGCAAGCATATCTGTGTGTATTTGGTTTGGCAGCGACTATGGAACTCTGTCAGGCCTCTACCAAGCTCACAGAGAAGCCTGTGTTCACAAAATCGAATTTCCTTGACTCTCTTGGACCAGAGCATCACATGTGTTGCACTGGATACAAATACTGTCAAAACTGCTGAATTGCAGTATATTAAACACGGCATATACTCTTATATTAGGATACCCCTTCACATTATTACTCTAATGATAGCCTCTCCTTGCCACTGGTCACCATGCAAATCAGAAAAAAAATGTACAGCCAGCTGAATCGTTGAAATGAAACTGCACATGAGAAATATCCCCTTGTAGAAATTTGACACAAAGGATGAAGACAGAGATGGTATGCGGAACTACTTGCTTTTCACACATACAATCTCCCCCACTGGTTTTAATCTATAGACATAATTTATTGCTTTCTTTTATTTTCTTAAATAAGAGACAACTCTTGAACTAGGCTAATATATACATTGGCCAATAGTGATCTGCTTTGCTAAAAAGTAAAAGAGCTTAGAAAGTTGTACAGTACTTTAATATTGTGATAAGCTATAGTTACAGTCCAATTGTAGTTACATTTACTGGTATAAAATTTTAAAGTCCATTTTTTCTTTCCTCTTTTCCAGAAGCAACTAAAATACAATAGGAGTACTGTATTCGCAGGAAAATAAAATTAAAAAATCCAAAAATACAGAGGAAGTGGACTTGTCCATGAAAACTCACATTAAAATATAGCAGTCAGTCTTCTTTATTGTTTTTAGTTTTCTTTTGTTTCTGCCTGGTATGCCAGAAATATATGTTTTCAAGGTCTATTACCAGAACTGGCAAGTACTATACAGTGAACCAGAAACTGTGTTCTATATGTGGTTTGCTATATCTGTGGTTTTTGGCATCTGCAGGGGGCTTGGAACCGATCCCCCATGGATACTGCAGTCCTGATGTATGGATATGTTAATTACTTTAAAAAATTAGATGCTGCAGGCTGCTGGCCTGTGGTAAAAAATATGTACTCCTCATATTTACCACATGATGACTTCAATTATCACAACAGAGCTCAAGGCAGCAGCATGAATCACTTATTTCACAATGTGACATTCTTTCTCTACCATTTTATTGACGCTCCCTCTATAGCAATAACTAAATATGTACTACACAAAAAGTGGAAAGATCTGTCATTGTGTTATTGTCCAGCATCCTGTTTCATAGCTCTGTGTGTGCAATGAGAGTGACATCACCAGCTGCAGCAGATTTTTTTTGTTAATTAAAGAATTCCTTTATGGATTCAGGTGTGCATGCAACAATATATCATTGGGTGTCAGTTGCACACATCACAAAATCAAAGAAGAAACTTTTTAATTAGCCACAACCTGACCTCACTCCCATTACGCAGATAGAGCTATACAAAGGATACTGGACCATAAATTAAAATCATGATGGAATTTAGTTATACCTCCATTATGGCAAGAAGTATCTTCTGTGCTTGAGTCCCTCTGGATATGAAGTTCATCCCCATCACAAAAGGTGGGGTGCTACAATTGCCTCAAATGATATACCATCCCAATCCAATGTTTTTCGTGATAATCTTGTTTCACAATAATAACAGGTTCAAACTACAGGAAGCCAGATTTAAGCAGTATATCAGGAAAAACATCTTAACTGTTAAAGCAGTATGACAATGGAGCCAATTACCCAAAGAGGTGGTAAGTATTCCAACAGTGAAGGCATTCAAGAGAAAATTGGGCAACCATGTGTCAGATCTGCATTGATTTGGATTCCTGCCTTGAACAGGGGTTGGACTTGATGTCCTATAGCAGTGGTCCCCAAGCTTTTCCGAGTCATGGACTGGTTGGGGGGGGCATCCTTCTGCACTTGTGGAGGGGCAGAGTGTGCTCATGTGCATGCATGAAGGGGCGGAGT
Organism: Pogona vitticeps; assembly: GCF_051106095.1. NCBI lineage: Eukaryota > Metazoa > Chordata > Lepidosauria > Squamata > Agamidae > Pogona > Pogona vitticeps. The sequence goes on from NC_135784.1 coordinate 208,854,504, forward strand.
GCACTTGTGGAGGGGGGAGCATGCGTGCGTGCACAGAGGGAAGGGGCTGGGCTCACCCATGGGTGGGAGCACACCCGTGTGGGTGAGTGGCGGGCCATGCATGCGGGTGGGATGGGTGGGTGGATTGCATGGGGGGGGGGGAGATCTTCCTCTGTGACCCGGTCCTGCCATGGCCACAGACCAGCACCGGGCCACGGACCAAGGGTTGGGGATCTCTGGCCTATAAGACACTTCCATTATTGTATGATTCTACAATTCTAAAACCAAAAGGCAGAGGCAAAATGCCTTTAACAGTCAATGTCCAGGGGTGGCGGAGACTTGGAGCATTTATATGTGACCCTTGAACCCTTTCTTGAAACTATTTCCAAGCCATTCTTCGCAATATCAACATCTACCAAGTACTCATTAGGTTTATTTCAAGTTGCAAAGTGTTCATGGAGGAAAATATGATTTTAAACTGCCTGAACTGGCATTTATAATGTGAAAAATGGGAGGGGAGGAAGGAGCCCTATTTCTTTTCCATCTTTCTTTGGCCCTGCAGAAGGGAAACCCAGGAGGACCTTGCAAGACACTCCTTCTGAGCAAAAGCACCATCATCTCAATGGGGATGTTCCATAAAAAAGTAGACTAGATACTTTTAGGCACCAGACTGAGATGTATCAAGCCACTGAAACAGAAATGAAAGCCAGAGCAGCAAGCTTTGTGCGTTGTATGAGACCTCAGGAGAAAGCGCCTTTGCTTCTCTCTACTACTGTTTTCAAAGGCAAACAAAGAGGACAATGTCATCCTCATTCTTTCCTAAGCTTATTTAGAACTCAAGTGTGGTTAAGGAGGGTAGAAAAGGGCTTTATATGGTGATTCTTGTTGTCAACTGTTTTCTTAAGCAAACGAGCCATCCTAAGAGTTCCATTTGGGAGACAGGAGAAGATAAAACAAATAAGGATGCAACATGCAGTATCTGATTCCTTGTAGCAATCTCACATTTGGACAACAGCTTGTTATACAAACACAGTCTACCTACTTACTACAGACTCCCTCTTCATTGTGTCTATTGCTCACTCCCCCTAACTGGTCTCTTCCAACAAATCAAAAGAGGAGACCTCCCTGCCCTCCCCTCTGGGATCTCAAATCTAGCCCATGGGTTTCCCCCAGCTGCCCCTTCCCAAAGCCAGACCCACTCAAAAACAAGAAAGGGTAAGAAGGAGTTGGGGATCTCCAAAGACAGCTCTGTTCTTTCTCTGCCTTCTCTGTGGTGGTAGAGTTGTGAGGGACCAATGTACAGTCATGTGAAAAAGAAAGTACACCCTCTTTGAATTCTCCATTTGAGCTTTATTGTTGTAAAATAAATCATGACATGGTGTACTATGTCATGTTGTGTTGTTGTTTATCTGAGGTTATACTTACCTAATTTTCAGACCTGTTAATGACTGGATGATTTTTAATATTCCTGATATGCAAAACCATAGAATTTAAAAGGTTGTACTTTCTTTTTCACATGACTGCACACTTACCCAACTTCTCTCTCTCTCTCTCTCACACACACACACACACACACGCACACGCACACGCGCACACACACACACACACACACAATCTTCCAAGTGCCAGAAGGAACTCATGACATCATCCAGTCAATGGCCCATCCCATTCCAAACCAGCTCCCCAGCCCTGCAATAGACTATCATTTCCCACCCTACCATGTCCTGGTCTACTGGCTTCCTCATCTGGGCCAACTTTTACCACTAACAGGAAGTGGTGTGGCTTTTTAACAAAACAGTCCCGTTAATGTTAGCAGATGTTTTCATTTACTTTTAATTTGCTTGATGGAAATATATTTCCCCTGAAAAGGGGGCAACTCCTATCTCAGCCATCTAAATATCTTGGAATGGAAAACCACAAAGACTCCAGTAATGAAATGGTCTAACTAACCTGTGAGAAAAATACCCAGCAGATTCACCTCAAGCATGTGTCTTTTGAGAAAGGCCATAGAGCTCAGTGACTGACCACAAGCTTTTCAAAGTCACATGTTGAGCAACTGACATGAAAGGCCTGTGCCTGACACCTGATTGCTGGTCAAAGCAGACTATACAAGGCTAGATAATTAAATGGTATGTCCTGGAAATAAAGCAAATACTTACGATTCATTCCCACCCTCCTTCAGCTACTTGTCACAAAGATTACTCCTTATTACAGCTGAAAAGCGTGCTCTGTCTCAGTGGTTCCCAACATTTGGCTATTCAGACATTTTAGGCCCTTCGGCGACCAGAATCTTTGACTACTGGCCATGCCACATATGGCTTTGGGGAAGCAAAGGCCAAAACATCTGATGGGCCAAACGTTGAGAGCTACTGCCCTCATGCCCCACTTCCATGTTTCACTACAATTTCTCACTAGATTTCAAGGCTTAATTTCTTATAAGGATAGTGCAGACACTCAAGGCTTCCTCAAAGCAAGACCATCTGTCATTAAAGCCCCATTTCCTAATCTCTGAAACTATTCCAGACATGCACCTTCATGGACTGGCATGGGTGGGAAGGTTACACACAAGAATAGCTATATTAAAAAGTATGTACAATTATAAAATGTCAGAAATAGAAATATATATAAAAGTCATGTTGCCTAATCCATTTCAGATGCCTCAGATTTAAGCTCATCCTTACGCTTAAATAACAAAGCACAGAATTCAGCTTTAGGGTGCAGGGTAAGATATTAATCCTCTTCTTCCTGCTTAGGATTTCCTTTCTGTCTCCTTTGTTTGCTTTGGACAATATGAGCTGAACAAATCAAAAGGATGGCATCAGAGAGAACAGAAAAGCTCACTGCATGCGTTTCCATCCTATTCAACAATAATTTGGGGAGGGGGAAAGCCCTGACATACCTTATCATTCCAACGACTATTTTACTACCAGTTCCAATAGCTTAACTGAACCCTGTGAATTGGTTGCTGTATTTAAGCAAGACAACCTTGGTTAAAATAGACTGCATTTGGATTACATTGCTTTTAGATTAACTTTTAATGAGAATTAAATGTATTGCATTTAAATAATCTAAGAACAAAGGGATGCCATCAAAAGTACTTAATTAAGAATGTGTTTAAGGGCACTGCAGGATCACAGCTAATATGCTTACTGTCTCGCATGATCAAGCCCTCAATAATTCAATTCGCTGTCTATAAAATGGGGCAAAGTAACCCCCTGCTGCTTTGCTAGGGAACTCTGAAGATAAACAGATAGCCATTTCTTCAGGTTACATTTGCCTGAGAGGTATCACTGAAACAAACAAACAAACAAAAAAACAAACAAACAAGTAAGTAAGTAAGTAAGTAAGTAAGTAAGTAAGTAAGTAAGTCTGAGGAAACGATGGTTTAATATGCATGGAACTAAAGATGAAATTAGCCGGAGTTACCAGGTTGAAACCTGGAAATCTGCATTGATCCTTCACAGCAATTTCCAAAGAAATAGCCATAGTAGTCTATCTCAGCATGTTGACTAAAAGAGAAGTGGGCAAGATATTGTAGCACTTTAACCTCTTCAGTTTGAGCTATCACGGATTGAAAGCTGAAGAAGCGAATTTTTATCCATGCAAGTCACACTGAAATAAATCTCAGCTCCCAGCAACATACACATGTGTCTGAGGAAGTGGGCTCGTCTACAAAAACTCACATTAAAAGATAGCAGTCAGTCTTTAAGGTTAAAGGTTTTTGGATTTATTTTATTTTATTTTGCCGGATAAGGGATAAATCTGTTAGTTTTTAAATGCTACCACATTGTGCCTTCCTCTACCTTTCTTTTGCCAATATATTGATCCCTTCAGTCACCATAGAGAGAGGCCCAGAAGAAAAAAACAAGAAGCCAGGCCTTCTTGACATTGGCCCCTCGGCTGCGGAACACACTCCCTACTGAAATTCGGCTGGCACCTTCACTGGGTGTTTTCAAAAGCCAATTAAAAACTTGGTTATTTAAACAGGCCTTCCCCCCAGTCAATTAAGTGATTCTCTCTTTCTTTTTCTTTTTCTTCTTTTAAGTATTGCCATTTTGAAAATTTGTTGCTTAGAATTAATTGTATAATTGCATTTTATACGTTGTTTTAATGTGTTTTAACTTATGTAAGCTGCCCTGAGTAGACGTTGTCTAGAGGGACGGGGCAAAAATCAATCAATCAATCAATCAATCAATCAATCAATCAATCAAATAAATAAATAAATAAATAAATAAATAAATACACCTCCCAGACAGAAAGAAGAGACCCAGCTGCTCTTTCTTGTAGGGTGGGTTCCACCTCTTCATCTTTTTCAGTGAAGCCTTTAACAGCTGTTTGAGCCACGTATATGGCACTGTTTATCTATGACAGGTTTGGGCTAAACCTGATAGAATTGTTAAATCAAATTTTGTACATGACAATAAGTAATTGTCAGGATCAAGTACTATAAAGAGAAGCAAAGCTTGAAAGTATACAGCTGAGGTGATTGGAACAGCTGTGAATGCAATCACAGGATTGGTCAATACTGGGATAAAACTAGCAGACCAAGCATACACAATCTGTGGGTTGTTAGTGGTGATGCTGGTTGGTGTGTTCGTGGAGAAGAGTCGTCTTGTTCCTGTGCTGGAGAATCCTGGAGGAAGCCGTGTCTACGAGCTTGGAATTGAAGAAGAACTCTGGCTACCTGGATGGAACGTATGGTATACGACTACTGATTTACTGGACATTGACTCTGATATATGCACTAAACTCTGTGGAAACTGTTGTGCATTATTTTGGAAATGATAGCAAAGATTTAGCTGTAAATATACCTGTATATTCTGTAAATAATACAGTATCTGCTATCAACACTGCTCTGGTGCTTGGCGTATTCATCATCTCAGGGAAGATCTTTTTGGTTATCGCAACCTAGTGTATACCTGTACTACTGCTACTCTGTCAACCTATATGCAATAAAACAGTGGTGCAAGCAGATAATTTTGGACTCAGGGCTTAACAGTGTACTCCCCTCGCACCAACACATACGCTTGTTACAGTTTCTTCTATTGGAAATATTAGAAAAGTTACAACTTGAGAACAAAATTTGCACAACACGCCCCGCCAGCATTCATAATAGCTGTAGAAAGCTGGAAGCTGCAGTTGGAAAAAGTAACGATGTCCATCTCTAATCAATGATAATGCAGACATTTAATCTCTCACTCACACCACTATTACAAGTTTTAGAACCCGTCAATTCTCCCCATATTTAAAAAACAAACAAACAAAAAGTTTCTAAGCCTTTTATAAAAAAACCAAAAAGTGGGAGGTTTCATGCTGAAAATGCAAAGTTTCTATAGCTTTTAAACTAATTTAAACTACATCATTACAAAGTAGCAGGAATAAAATGTAATTTACACTGATTGCATGGCAGTGATTATTTGGTAGTAGACCAAGAAGGTATGATTTAAAGTGAAAATAACACATAAAGTAAAATGATAGCGTACATGGCTGAGCCACTTGACTATAAAATGTTTTTAAAATAAGGAAGGTTGTTGGTAAGTGTCAGCCCCAACTAGCCCCAATCCACCCGTTTGGGGGATGTTGGGTCTAAAATCTGGTATTAGCTTCCTCACTGGATGAAGCTACCATGAAATGCTCTGTTTGGTAAATTCTATTGCTAAAACCATTATTAAAGATGCAAGAGCAAGCCAGGCTCTGTTTTCCTCTACTATAACTACTCTTTAACGAGTATTACTACTAAGTCCCCTCTTTTTGGCACTGGTTAGGCCTCATCTTGCACATAGTCTCTGGTTCTGTACATTGGAGGGGGCCAATAAACCAGAACAAGTTCAGAGGAGGGCAAGAAGGATGATCAGGGGACTTGCAACCAAGCCTTATGAGATTTCTGGGTTGCCCAGGAAGCCTACAGAAATGGGCACAGTTGTGTAGGAAATTACCTTCTAGCCAATGTACAGCTATGTTTACTGAGTGGAAAAAAAGGACTGGACTCCTATTATTTAGCATATTGAGGGGGATCCTTCCCAACCCCAGTGTTCTGGAGAAACCTCAAGTCCCAGCTGGCATAACAAATGGTAAAGGATTATGGAAGCTGTAATCCAAAAGCATCTGGAGAGTTAAAGGTTCCCTGCTCAACTGAACTATCGTGCAGAAAATGGCATTTCAGCAAGACCTGTCAACATTTTTCTTCTACACCTAATGGGACAAAAGTTCTGTCATATTCTGTATTTTATAACTTTATGGGTCATTGTCTAAAGCTAACAAAAGTGAACATTAGGGTTTTAGGGTGTTTACTATCATTGATATTGGTTTATAACATTATTCATGATATTAACGGATAGGGAAAAAACATGTCTCCCTCTTTCATAATACATGGACCTGGTGCCATCATTCACTAAAGCTAATGAAATGAAGTGTGCCTCCATACAACACTAAGTTAAACTACTGAATTTTCTATTATCAGAAAGAATGATAGTTGTCAACCAGGATGACCTTGAAACAGTCAGGTGTGGCCTGTGGTCCTCAACGCAAAATGAGAAATGCCATTCATGCAATTAGATGCCAGTGTAAGGGGGATTAAACAAATTAATGGAAGAAGGAAGGGGGAGTGAATGGCTACTACTGATCCAGTACTGAATCTGCCCATGTTATTTTCATTTTCAGCCACTGATGGTGACTGCAGATTAAAACAACCAGAAAAATCGGCAGTACTTGAACATGCCCTGAAACAAGCTGGACATGAAATCCTACCAGCAATCATTATGTTAGACTACACAGGGAAGCCATTGAAATCCACAAACATCATTAAAGCTTCAACAAAAAAGAAGCAAGTCTAAAACTCAACAACGTCTAACTCCCAGCAAATACAGCCTGCAAAAAGGTCAATGAACTCTACCCAGCCACAAGGACCAGTGATCACTGCACACAATAGACTGGCTAACAACACCCATTAATCACAATGACAGATCCTCTCCCCCTTATCACAACAATACACCTGTAACAAAAAAAAACACACCTGATCATCATAATCACCCAATCTCCTGAAAGGGACAAAAAGCTGATCCCACAGCTACAAATACTCAACTATCCCACATACTACACCACAACACAGACAGAGTTCTAAGTCCTGTCCTCTGCCAATGCCAGCCATAGCAACTGGCAAAAGGTTAGGAAGAAAAACCTCCAGAACGTGGCCAAGCAGCCCAAAAAAACTACAACAACCAAAACACTATGCCATTTTTCTATATAGGCACCGGTGGTACAAAGTGGCATATCCAGCCACACAGAATACTGTATACAAAATATACTGAACCACCAAGAAAACCATGCATCACTGATGCTCTGTGGCAGTTAGCAACAATTAAAAAGAAATGGAAAATTTCCTCTTCCTTCCCCTTCGCAGGCAAGCAACAGGAAGCTTTTCATTTCTCAAGATTGTTAAATGCCTTAAGCAAAGCATGGAGGAGGAGACATGAGGGGTATTTTTAAAATTGTTTCCATCCCCCCCCCCCGCTTCCTTTAAGGGAAAAGAGCAGTCTAGATTATGCTAGACAAGGTCACTTGAGGTGTGATGTGGCTGATCTCATCCAATGACATACCACACTTCACAGTGACCCTGATTAACAGTGATAATCTAATCACACCCTAATGTAAGCACATTTAAAGAGCACTTCAGTCCAAGTGAATGTAGAAAGTTGATTAGAACAATATGTTATTTCAATCAGTTTATGATCCTGCAACTTTTATGGAAAGGAAAAATCCTTTATAAATCACACTTTGATAAAGTTGGATTTGGATGCAGATGAAATTTAGGAGAAAAAGATTAAAGTGGGGCAGAGCTTTGGTTGACCCTGGTAAACTAGGACTTGAGTTCAAACACTGCTTGGCTATGGAAATTCACTGGCAAAAACCATTCTTTAAATATCTCCCATACCATGAAACTCCTATTAGGGTCACCATAAGTTGGATACAGCTTGACAGAACAGCAACAAGGAATTAGTGCCAGGGGTTCCAGATGGGAATGTAACTGCACATCAAAGGGTAAGATGCATCCAGCCAATTCTATGGGGCCCAGATGGGACAATGAAGATGACACAGAGCCAGATGTGTCCCTGCACTAGCCGTATGTGCAGAAAATTGTTTCTGTGTGTTTGTGCATTGGTGTACATGTGCATTTGCAATGGATGAATACATGAATAGATGATTATTTCTTCCACCTCCCTTAAGAGAATGCTTGGTGTTTTCTCTTCAGATAATATGGGTAAAAATAATGGGAGAGGTGGGGATAAAAAATATTTTAACAAACATTAAAGGAAAGTTTATGAATACATTCTGTTTAATGCTCTCAATTTACACATCAAGCCTTTTTTTAAAAAGTGGCAATTACTATTTTACAATATAACATTAGCATTTAAATAGATGGCAATATTCCTTTATTCAAAGCACACGTAGTGTCTGTAAGTGGCTTAAAGGAACATTACACTGGCTTACCAGCATTCTGCTCCCCACCTTCTCATATAGCTGAACATTTAATTCAATTTTTCTTGCCATTTAAGGATTACCTTTCCTTATCTCATCTGAATATATATAGCTGTGTGGAAATAGCAGTATGGACAATCATAATCTCAGTCATGGGTTTCATAATGCTGTCTGCCTTCAGCATAGAGGTAAGCAAGAAACAGATACGTTAATAAATAATGACCACTGAAAGAGATATCAATGGGATAACACATCAGGAATAAATAGAAATAGAGCATATCCTGTTTTGTCCATGTATGTCAAAACTTTAGGGACAAAGACCATGAAGTTTCATTTCATGTAGTGTTACGTGGTCAACAAATTTGAATAAAAACTTTTTTTTACATCCCATTTCATTTTCACAAAGCCCAGATTGTGTCACATGAATCATTTCAATACATGGCAGATGTGTTTCCAAGTACATTGACTCCTTCTACAACTGACACATTTGAAAAACAAAAGCATAAAATATACTATTTATTTATTTAAATTATTTTTATGCTGCCTTTCTCCCCATAAGGAATCAATGAGAGGATTTTCCTACTGTTTTACTGTGAATTCTCTTGTAAATTCTTAATCCAACACTTCAATCATTACAACATGATGTCCCACTTTGTGTTTTCTGTGGTCAAGGTTTTAGCACTATTTCTGCTACCACTTGAGTTCAGTATTGTCAAAGAACAGTCTCACAAGCTTAAAAACAGCAGTAAGCAACAAAATTAGGGGAATATTTCCTATTGTAGCAACAAAAAACTAAGTACAGTGAACAGCCAGCTGAAAAATGTCTTCAGCAACATGTGAATTGACCTTTGGCAAAGCACATGGGTGAGAAGAAGCAAGTGCCCAAGCACACAATACAGGATGGCTATTAATACATACTGTACCAAAAAAGAGGCCACACATAATAAAAAAGAAGACAATATACATAGTATCGGCATAAGTACAGATGCAACATTAGACGTTCTCTGCTTTAGCAGCTAAGTGATTAGCCTATCCATCAGTCCAATTAATCAATCAGATAGACTCCAGATTAAAAATATGGGTTTTCCAAATAGGACAAGCACAGCCCAGGAGCGGGGAGAGCCTAATACTGATGCCTTCTGTTAAATCCATCTTCTAGATATTTATGGCTGAAATCTAGTATGAAGTTGCAACTAGAAAAGAGCCACTGAATCAACTGTACTATAATGAAAGAGCTGACCCACCAAAACCTCGTTGACTCAATTCACTTACACTAGTTGAGACTTACTATTGGATTTCAGTCAATATTTTTCTAAAATAGAGGGAGAGGAAATATTTCATTCTCTTTACACACACACTGTCACTTGTTTTAATTCAGAGGCTTCCCAAACACTGTTCATCCCAAATGATATGCTATCAAATGCAGAACTACCCAAATGCTGCTACATAATGTGATCTCAACATTCACAGAAACTTTCATATTGAATTTTGTGAAGGACGTCCCTGTTCCTTTCTGGCTTGTACCTCTTGCCATATTTCATTATTCAACTACTTGTAGCAAACATGTATTGATTTGGGCCTGTAAAACTGTTCAGAGAGAAATTTAGTGGCCAAGATTCAAAGAGTTTTTGTGGTTTAGGTGCACTGAATTATTACTGTTACTGTTACTGTTGGTAGTACAACTCTGAACAGTTTAGTTTAGATATTGACATGTGGTATGTGAGGCTTATGTAACTAACAGTGCAGATATTGAAACTGGCATTATGATGACTGAAGAGGATAGCATTCTAATAGCTTAATTACTTTTGTACGTAGATAATGAAATTGGGAATGGACAGATCAAGTGAAATGCTCCTGTACTCCATAAATCTTGTAGCTGTGCCAAGGTTGTTAACGCTTTGGACAGCAGCTCATCCAGGTGCCATGAGATCAGGACTGCCTTCTGTTTCCCTGTTTATAACCTACCCTCATTATGCCAGTTTTTCTACTTTATATGTCATTCCTTCATGACATATAAAGTAGGATTGATTTCACATTCACGCAGAGCCTGTAGGGGTGTAGTTTCCCTTAAAAACAGATAATCCTGGGAATTTGTATTTGGTGCTTATTCCCTGCATCTTTTACTACAAGCAGTTTCTGGGGGTGCTGCCACATATGTCAGTTTGACAATGGTAGCAAAAGATTGAAGGAGGAGGCTAGAAAAATGGTTGGGTGAGGTTTCTTGTGTGTTACAAAAAGGATTGTTCAGAGTGATGTATGTGGGGAACAGAAGCACCTGTGACAGCTTAGAACTGGAGATCAAGATGGAAGATGGAAGCTGAATAGTCATCTCTGCATATGAGACCAGTATCCTGTTGGGCTTCTGCAAAGCAGAAAGTATCATCAACATGGTGATAATGGAGTATATAAGCACAAGCATAGAGGGTGAGATCACCACAGGTACAATGGGAATGCTTACACCAGCAGTACGATCCACCATTATGCAGGCAGGATTTTCAAAAGCTGAACAATATATTAATTTCATTTATTTATTTTGTATCATTTGTAGGCTTTCTTCCAGTGAGGTGGCTCACAATGTCAAAACAAGTAGTAATATTAAAAGCACAATAACTAACCAATTAAAAAGTAATTAAACATGCAATAATCACTAAAACATTAATTAATTAAAAAGAATTTAGAACTAAAAAAAAAGACTTCAAAGAACCAAAAGCCAGCATCCATGTACCCAATTTTAATTATTAAAACTAAAACTACTTTAGCCTCTTAATTCAAATATTCTGGAATAGAAACAAAGCCATCTGGTTTCTTATGCCAGAAATCACCATTGTACAATCACTTAGAATATGAGAAAAGGAAAATATTTATGTTTAAAAATGTCCTTCAGTAGCTGAAATCCTGTTACTAGAGTAGATCCATTAAATCAGTAGGGATCTGGTGAGTCAACTTCTCCCTAAGTTCCACTGGTTCAACAGGCTTACTGTAGATGTGACTTACAATGATAAGCAACAGGATTCCAGCCAATATTTTCCCTGAGGGATATCGTATGTCTTATTTGAGTGTTTAGGCTAGTGAAGTCTGAAGTCCTTATAGACTTGAACATCAGTGCAAAGAAAGAGGAGTATGTGCAGTGTTTCCAGCACTGCCAATACAAACAGTAACATACAAGATGTTTGAAAACGCTAGAATGCTTGCTGATATGTCTTCCTGATTTTCAATTTTACCTTTCCTTTAGTCGTCAAAACCTAACTTGCCACCCTCTAGAGCACTGGATTTCAAAGCCCCATCATTCCCTAGAAACAGTGCTGTTCATAATGGGAATTGCACTCCATGGTTCCAGAGGGAGCCTGTTTTAGGGGGGTTAGGGCTAATTGTGTCCTAACTTTATTTTCCCAAAGGCACTCCAGAGATCTTCTCCAATACTGCAAAGCTTTTCTATGAGTGGTTTGATAATAGAATATAACACTGCCATGAGATGGAGGTATTAACTTGTCTTCCAGTCAATGGAGCACTAGCTTCTTTATCAACAAGAATAAGAAGGATCCAGACAGTCAACCATAAGTAATGATACAGGTCTAAGCCAGATTATTCGCTCTTATCTTTCTCTCCATGTAGAGGATGATGTCAAAAACAAAATAGAGGCCAGCAGTGAGAGAAGATTCCATAATTATCCAGCTTGCTAAATCCTCTGACAAATGGTGAGTGATAAGTGTCCCATAATAAATCAGTAATATTCTGCGTCACAGTTACTTAGTAACATTTCCTTGGCAGCACTGCTAGGCTTTGCTCTGACATAATCATTTCAAAAATCTGTGCAATTAACACAAGACAACAGGACATGTAAAATAGCCATTATCTTAATTCCTTTCTCACCACCAAAAAGCACAAAGGTTTCTTGGTGGTCCTTTGAGAACAAAATCACACTGTCACGAAATTAAATACGCACATGCACACATGCTCCTCAAATAGCTTTAAAAAAAAAAATTAAAGGTGGCAACAAAACTTGCTTCTGTGATTAATTCTCTTCCTACTCAACCCCCACAAGTTCACAAGTTCTGAAGTCTTTCCACTTGCTTCTCTGCAATCCAGATTTTCTCCCAGGTAGGTACGAATAATCATTATTGGTTTATGGAGCAAGCAGGAATCTGGGCACATCAAGATGCCAAAAGGGATGCCCCCCTCCACTCCAGGCATGACCACTCTGCGCCTTTAGGACTGAAAAGTTTGCTTTTTCAAATGTACTTGCTGGACTGAGTATGGAGGTGTGTCATATGGGGATGTTGCTTTGATAGGCACAGCACAAACAATTGGGTAATATTTATGAAATAACTACAGTGGTGTCCCACATAGCGACGATAATCCATTCCGGAAAAATCGTCACTATGTGGATTCGTCACTATGCGAAATAAAAAAGCCCATAAAGGTAAAGGTTCCCCTTGACAATTTTTTGTCCAATCGTGTCCGACTCTAGGGGGCGGCGCTCATCCCGCTCTTCAAGCCATAGAGCCAGCGTTTTGTCCGAAGACAATCTTTCCGTGGTCACATGGCCAGTGTGATTTAGACACGGAACGCTGTTTACCGTCCCACCGAGGTGGTCCCTATTTATCTACTCGCATTTGCATGCTTTCGAACCGCTAGGTTGGCGGGAGCTGGGACAAGCGACGGGTGCTCATTCCGTTGCGTGGATTCGATCTTACGACTGCCGGATCTTCTGACCCTGCAGCACAGGCTTCTGCGGTTTAGCCCACAGCGCCACCACATCCCTCCACAAAAAAAAGCCCATAGGAATGCATTAAAACCTGTTTAATGGATTCCTGTGGGCAAAAAACTCACAGTTATGCGAAAATCCTCCATACGGCCGCCATTTTCGCTGCCCGGTAAGCAAGGAATCAGCGCAAAAACACAGCAGGCAGCCATTTTTTTAACCCGGTGGCCATTTTGGAACCGCCAATCAGCTGTTAGAAAAAGATCGCTATGCAAAAATCGGTAAGTGAAACAGCTTACCGATCATTGCAAAGTGATTTTTTCCTATCTGAATCATTGCAATGCAATCGCTTTTGCGATCGCAAAAACCTAATCGCTATGCGGATTCGTCGTTAAACGGGACACCCGTTAAGCAAGGCACCACTGTATTTAGTAGCATCCCTGTGACAAGACTAGATATATAAACACATTTGTTCAGCAAGGCCTTTAATGTTTAGTGGATATTAAGCTGACGGGTGTGCCTCTATCAGTAATCCTTTTTAACTGTGATTTTTAACCTTCTGTTATGTTTTAATATATATTTTTAATCTGAATTTTATTTAAGTTAGCTGCCTCAATTATCATTCTGTGGCTCAAAGCCAGAGTAAAATATAAAATAATATGCCCACATTCAATGTTCCATGAAACACAGGTGCTTCAGACATGTGTGCCATTTATCTAATGGTGAAGTATATTTGTTTAAACGTATGTTAACAGAGCAAGGCTTCAGGAACACTCCCTTCCAAATCTATACTTGGTTTACTTCAATGGGCCTCAATCTAAGGTACATGTATGGCAGATTGCAATCAAAATCAACAGCCTATTAAGCTCATCCTCAAGCAGTTGCTTCCACAAAAGCCCCGTACCAGCCCCACATTAGTATTCCACATCATCTGTATGCAGCCAGTAATATCTGGTTTGTTTCACAGGCAAAACTGAAGAATTCTGTTCAGAAGAGATTATATTAGAGCCTAATGAAAAGAGATTCAAAGAGCAAACAACAAGAAGATAAAAAGCTGAAGTCTATGTATGATTAACTGGTTTTTTAATTGCCATTTCTCTGAGAATCTATCCATCTCCTAGATGCTTTGTTTAGGACGGACATCTGCATGTTCACATGAGCAGCTCCAACTCCCACGCCAGCACCCTTTGGTGCCAAAAGATTAGTGCACTTTTAAGAGAAAGGGATTATCTGTACATGATAAAGGTCTTTAGGTATTACGGCCAAAATTCTTTTAGTAATGTTTGCCAGTGTCATGTAAATACTGTAAATTCTGGGGGCCAATTACTACAAGTTAAGAAGTTATTGTAGGTATTGGCCATCACTCATTGAGTTGCATGAGTTGGCACACAAGAACAAATGGCTATGCTAACTTCTACCTGCCTGCCTGCCTGCCTGCCTGCCTGCCTGCCTGCCTGCCTGCCTGCCTGCCTACCTACCTACCTGCTGAAAAAAATGTACAAGCAAAACTGCACTGCTCAGATCCATGTAATTCAAGGGAGAAGTGTAGAATTGACTGTCCATTTGAGAAGTAGGACAGAAGAAATGAATAGGGTCAGGAAAATCTAGCTGAGGACAGATTGGCTAGCACAATGACTAAAAAAAGGAGCAGCATGATTTTTATGTTAGAAAGAAACAGCACCAAGTGGAAAGTATATTTGTGTCACAAGCATCAGTGAAGAGAGGTGGAGGAAGTGGAATGCAGCTCACTTCTGAATGCAATTCCCCTTGAACCTGGCTGTCATCACAAAATAGCATTCATAAGGCTTATTCTCATAAGGCTTTCCAGAGGAAGAAGGTCAAAGAGCAAGAGATGTAGAGAAAAAGAGAAATATAACACAGGAAGAGATGAATGGGTGGTTGGAGGGGGAAACAGGAAAATACTGAGATCTCTCTCCAGTGATCACAAATGATCATAAACCTTGGAAGGAAAAGGTAATTTAAGCACCCAGTGGCAGTATTTGTCTGTGTGAGGAATCACATGGAAGGCAGGTTATGCACAGCTAAGCTTTGTGTTAACAAAGAGGTTGCCTCTCCTCTTCCACTGCAGAACAATGGACAAAATGTTCATGTTCCCACACAGCACAAAGCAGGTACAGAGCAGGAACATCCTCTAGACAGAAACTGGTTAAAAGTAGAGTATGTGAGTAACTAGTTGCAAATAGCTAATTACTTTGTTTTCTCCTTCATTTCTATTCTGCTCAATAACGTTTTTTTTTTTTTTTTTTTTTTTTTTTTTTTTTTTGCAAAAAGTAGTTTTCCAGGTTTTCTGCACAAATGTTAACAACTAACAGTACAGGTAACAGAGTTTGGTTATGTGGGTGGGAGATCAACATGAGCAGTGCCAAAAACCTCACCTAGACCCTAATTAGAGATTAGAAAATGGACCAGGGAGGCAAAGGTTTCCTTTCAATTCAGCTCTCAGGTCTCACCTCTTCAACCTCCTTGGTGTTCCTGACTGGCTCAGGGCAAAGCCTCAACCTGGACACAGCCAGCTGGTCATCTAGCTCAGCTTACTAATAGCTGTACAAAGGGGAATACCAGATTCTCTCACTCACTATCCCTCCCACACACATGATGGCTGGTGTTGTGTGGGGATTCGGGGCTTGGCATTTCTCACAAGGAAGCGCTTCACACTGCATGAGAATCAGGACCAGCTTAATCAAGTGGTACAACTTAACAAGAAGGGTCTACAACCCGTGCCTGTAAATATTTGGCCGAACAGGATTGCAATTCTTTACTCTGAAAACCAAGTGAGTGAATGATTGATCGATCGATCGATCGGTCGTTCGGTCTGTCTGTCTGTCTGTCTGTCTGTCTGTCTATCTATCTATTCGTATGCCGCCCACACTCTGCAAGAGTCTTTAGTGAAAAGCAGTTAAAGACTCTCTGCAGGCTTTCCCCCTTTTCATAAGAATTTCATGTCTGGGGATGTTGAGCCATTTCTCTTCTGTATGCTGTATTTCTGAAGACTCAAAGGAAGCCTTTATGGTTCTTGAGGACAAGGAAAGTATAGAACTAACCTACCACTGGACTTTGGGAAGGGCCAGTCTCCAAACAAGCCCACCACATAAACACAGAATGTATGTTCATAAACCCACCAGCACCTCCTATACCAAGTAGATTTTGTTGCAGTCCTGCAGATTCCCAGTGGCAATGTCCTAAAACCAGTCTCCAGTTTACATGCTTCAGTGTTCCTGATTAAGCTAATAATACTTAGAAGTCCTGACAGTCTGTCTTTCACATTGAGAAACTCAGCTAGCCAATGGTTATCAGAGAGGGGGATTAAACAGAGTGCATGCTTCACGGGAAGTCACATTTATAAACTTCTCCCCAAGGACCAGTGACAGCAAGCTATGATTAGTGCTGGAAAGAAAGCATTCTGTTTAAAGGCATAGTCTTTTATTTTGAGTTAATCCTCAACATGTAACTGAAGATCAGCCATGGCCCAAAATAAAGAGCTGCTACTACAGAACACCAGCATACAACTTTTTGAAACCTGAGATCCACTTCCAACCAGCCTGTGAACATGCAAACTATATTTCTCTTTTCCTTCAACATCAAGCAATTAATTTTGAAAACTGATGATTATAGTTTTGACATGATCCACATTAAGCCAGAGTATAACCCATCCATGGAAAAATAGTATTGTTCTGGCAGCTTCTGGGCCAAATCCAGCCTCCAAAAGAATGCTATTTTGTTCAGTTGTTAACAATATGAATAGAAAACGGCTTGTGTTGACGGAGCTGGTCATGACACCTGCAGTAAGAAGACTGTAGTTTGGAATGGATAGCAGATCCTCCATGGCTCTAATTCCTACACACAGTGGACCTCAAATCAAATTACTGACCAGAGCCATAAAAGTACCTTTCTTCGAATCCCCTGCAGTCACTGGTTAGACTTAGATATGCCTTTCAGTTCTGTCAACACACTGGATGCATATGGACAACTCCAGCCTCAACATTTTTAGACACCTGAGGTGACTATTCTAGAAGACCTTATATTGAATGTTCAATTGCTCTCCTTCTTTTAGCAATATTCACTTCCATGACAAGTTTCTTCTTCAGAATGAACCCAAGATGATTTGATGCTAAAGCAAATGTATGCCCCCCCCCACATTCCACACACACTTTTAAATTTTGCTTCAATATTGGTAATGGACAATATCCTCTCAAGGACAGCATGCCACTTTGGGGGTGCAGAAGAGGTCATATGACACACAGAGACTTCTCTTGCAACAGAAGGGAATGGTCAAAGAGTTCTGGAGAAACCATGAGGGGGGCTGTGACAATGGACTCCCCAGCATTTATCTCTCAAGGCAGTTGTCTAATTTTGCCTAATGGTAAGGCCAATCCAGATTTTCTTTGAAGTTGATTGATCTGAAATCTTTATTATTTTAATATTGTAACTCTTATTTTTTTGTATTGTCTCCTTTTATATAAGCCCCTTAAATTTATTTTGCCAAAATGTGTTGTATAAGTTGTTTTATTAAAAAGCAAATATACACCCTTAGAAGCCCACTATCCTTTAGCCTAATATAAATTGGGTTTGGTGCACTGAAGTTACACAGACTTGCAGAGATATTATACAGGAATATCTGAACATGCTATTGATTTGAGAAGAAAAACTAGAATGCAGACTGGCTTGTGTTCGAAAGTACAAGGACTTAAATATCTTTCTTTACTGTCAACATAATGTATTTCCTAAGTATGGCAATTTCTTTGAACAGATTTGAATCTGAACTTGCTTTAAAGAAAAGAAACAAAAAGAAAAGCTTTATGGTGAAATATCTGACAACACAAAACAAAAGAAAACCCTCAAGGGCCATCTCTCTCAGCATCAAAGGCTCCTCAGTGGGCAACATCTAGAATAGCACTTATAATGGCTTTTCTTTGCTTTCCTTCTGTCATAGAGCATCTTGCCTGGATTTATCAGTTTCCTATTCTTCCTCCTGAGATCAGGGGAAAGACTAGGTAGGATGTGAATAAGTGCCAGGAAACAAGATGAATAGAATGAGTTGAAATGAAAAGAATGTAATATTTGGAATTGACCTTGAAGTGGGAGGACACTTCTTTCCCAGAATCAATTTTTAAATAAAATCTACACAGGCATGTTATGACTGATTTGCAGCAAGGCCCCACAATATAGGAGATTTACACATACGGGAAAAGAAAAACTATTTTACATTCCAGTGTTAGAGTTCTATTCACTTATGCCATCATGTCAGTGCAATCATGCACATATTCCCCTCGCCAGGCCCTCCTTTGCATGACCAACCACACACCGGTTGAGAAATTGAGGATGTGACCGAGTCACATGATCAGTCAAGCAAGGTAGTCTTCTGAAGAAAAACAAAATCTTCATGTTTGCTCATGAAACATAGTTTTTCTCAACTAGATCTTGGCCTAAATTAGCCTAAACTATTATTATTATTATTTTTATTGACAAAAAACCCCAGAGCAGCATTTTAGTGCAACAATAACGGTGAGAATGAGAAAGCTAAGAGCACGTGGAAATATTCCATCAGCAGAACATATCTCACAAATATCTGGCTCATCCAAGCCACCAACCTAATACGAGCAGTGTTGATTTCTGTGGGTGAACTTTATCGGAAGTTGGAGAAGATGCTTTGGCGAGTGGATATCTCTACTTTAAAAGGCAAGACTCGCTGAAGCAGCCACATGAATATTCCCCATGAATATTCTTATTGGATGCTGAGCTGCTTGAGTGAACAGGCTGCTTGGGTGAGCAGTTACCTGCAGGGAATAGCCAGATGACAGAACATTTGCATCAGAAAACTCTGATTCACTATGGAGTTCTAAACGGCAGGCCTAAATCCCCTGCCATCAGGTATAGTTGCAGAAATCCAAAACTGCTATTTAAAACTCACTCAAGATTTTAGAAAATCGTTTTATAAATTGGCACAATCAGTGCTGAAAATGCCAAAGCCATTGCTAGGCCTCTTTTTTTATAATGCTTTCTAAATAAACATGTGGGGAGAGGGGATCAAAGATACACACAATTTAGGTGCGTTTTTAAAGGCCTGAAAAGACTCAAAAATTGGAGCAGGAATGGGTGGAATTTTCATTTTAGTTTATTTCTTATAACAGTTTAGCAAAATTCATAGATTTCTTCACATCTGCTTTGGCTAGACCTTGGAAAAAAAATTAAAGTCAAATATGAGAGAAGCAAACATGGCTGATTCAGTCATTCAGATCCTGCCCCTAGACTCTCAAAGGCTGGGTTAGAGGAGCAGCTCATTTTGTTCAGTGCAACCAAATGTTCATACCCTTCCCCATGGCTGGGTATTGACATTCCCATCTTTATTATCCTATCCATGTACTGGCATATGCCTAGAATTATATCTTACAGTTCACTCGAGGATGGATAGCCTGACACTCACACAAACTTCATATAATGACCATAACTGCATCTATGCGAAGCAAGGAATTCAGAAGCAGAATATATTTTTGTACATGGATCTGTCATACAGGATTGACAAAGAATATCCAGTAACTGCTAAGCAATTAAAATGTGGGTGATTTCTACCACTGTTCTATCTTAAGTCAATGATAAAATTCTTGTTCATTTTCAGTTAAGCAAATACCATTCCTCTGGTAGAGAATAATATATTCTTCATTAAATGAGAGACGAAGAAGAAATGTAATATTTCACAGCTTTATTTCCTGGCAAAGATATTCCCAAAAGCATACTGTGGGTTAAACTGTCACCTTGCTGAAGCAAATGAAACTTTCTTTTACAACCGATTTCAAAAAGCCTTGAGTTTCACCAATTAAAGGAACGGAAAAACAAAACAAAACAAAACCAGACAGCTGGCTGGATAGCTCAGTGGTTAAGGTATCTGGCTGCAGAGCCAGAAGTTGGGGGTTCAATTTCCCACTGTGTCTCCTAGGAGAAGAGCCAACCTATGTAGCCTTGGGCAAGCTGCACCGTCCCAGGTTGCCCCCAGGAAAAAAAGAATGGCAAACCATGACTGTGTATTCTCTACCTAGAAAACTATGGAAAGGATCACCATAAGTCAGAATTGACTTGACAGCACATAAATATTATTATTAAAAACAGACATCATTACAGGAGAGGTGATGGTTGGGGATGGAGGAGAACACTGTTTTAAATGACAGCTGCACCCACAGCATGTAGGAGACATCAAAAGGAAAAAAAACACATCTTTTGAAATCCAGATGTAACATCAGAGTGGATTTTTTTTTTAAAAAAATGGTTATTTATTTACTGAATTTTCTTCCATCTTTTGGAAGGCTGCAAAGCCAAGGGCCTTTTTCAGGGCAGTATGTTCCCAACAAGGTAAAATATGTCTTTAGCAAAGGCTGTATTTTAAACAGAGTCATTATCTAAAAAGTTTACTGTACTCAGTATCCTACGATTTCAGTATTCACTTTGATATTAGAATGCTCAAGCAAACATCAGCCATGTTTACAATCTCACACATCCACAAAAAAACCCCACCTTACTTTTGAAAAGACACGTCAATTCTTTCCAAATACTCTTTGATGGCCTTTTGTGGTTTTTGGCAGCTTCTTCTCTTGGCCATTCTTCTCTTTCCTCCACTCTCCCATTCCTCGTTTTCCCTCACACCGTTTAATCTGGTTGGTTTATCGTGCCCCACAGCTTTTTCCTGATGGGCTACCATGGGATCAGAACATTAGACATAACATTCTGAGGCTTTCAACAAGTTTGTTCGGGTGGCCACAGCCAATGGGGTGAAATGGTACTTAATGGCAGAGGAAGATGTACTTGAGAAAGAAGAGGCCTAAAAAAGAAGGTGCAGAACAATGCCAGAGAACAGGTGGAACAAAAAGGCACTGAGCTGAGATGTCACAGCTGAGTATCAGAGGCTGGCAAAATAGAGCCTGCAGGACAAATAAAACTGTGAGGCCATTTTGTGACCAACAAGGTTCCCCCCAGACAAAAAACTTGGTGACAATGGAACAGCCTCCATTTGAAGGTAAGTATCTTACTTCCTTTCAATGGCTTTTGGCGGTTTGCGGCCAACTTTGAAGTGGAAGCCAAGAAAACTCCACTTTAAAAAATTGTTCTCTCCCTCCGCACCCCGGCCTGTTTGGCACCAAAACCAAACCTCAGCAAGGCAACAGCAACCAATGAACTCTCACTTTACAAACTCAGCTTTACAAACCAATCCCAAAAAGTTAGTAGCCAAAAGGGAACAAGATGGAGAGGAGAGAATGGAATGGAGTAATTGCAATCCTGAAGACAAAAGGTTTCCACACTACAACAATTTGTTGCAAGCCCCATTGGTTCTTATCCACCACTTTTAAGGACAGCCCAGACCGGAAGCCTCCTGCTGATAGAACAAGCAGTCATCATTGTTTCAATTCCCCATAGTTTTAGTAACATACTGAAGATCTAGGATAGAAAGCATAAAGAGCTAGAACTGAATGCATTAATATTATCCCAATTTGTAAAACCATTGAGCGGAAAAGCCACAGAAATGGCTACCCCCACCATCTTCCTTTCCCATCATCCTCGTGTCATCCTCTTACCAGGTTTGCTCCCCATTAAGGAAGAGCTAGGAGCCTTCCAGAAGATCAAAGTCAAGCCACTTTGGAAAGCAAATTCTAAGCTTGAGATAATGAGGTGAATGCTGTGTCACTTGAGCTCTCAATGTTAAACTTAAAAAGTGGGCCAATCTAATAGCTTCCTCCTCAGGGGGGATGTCTTTATTCCTTTCTCTCCAGGGATCTTTTGTGCACTTTAAATAATAGTATGCAGGACTGGGCCAAAGAGTATAAATTATAGGCAACCTCCTGTTTAAAAGTGTGACATATTTGAAAGGGTAGAAAGTGGAATCCAATAAATAATTTCTATTCCTGTTAGCAGCAGACTCTTCAAATTTAAATCACAATACTTGGATTTCGAATATTCTAATGGCTAACTGGTTTGCATCCAAGTTGCACAGTGAGTGATGGCTCAGGACCCAGTCCCAGTCCATGAGCTGCACACAACTGCAGCTTAATTGGCTTGTGGGTGAGGGTCAGATCCTTTAAAACGCACACATGCACACAAGATTCTGGACTGTGTGAAACATATACTGTATCTAGAATCAACAGGGTGTGGTGCAAATAAAACAGTGGTCTGACACTACTGTTCGCTTACCAGAAGTCGTACATTCCCCAAAAACATGAGGGAGAAAAGACAATAAAAGCTTTCCTTTCTTTTCCTGCTTCTGTTTCTCCTCTTCACAGGTAAAGGTAAAGGTTCCCCTTGACAATTTGTCCAGTTGTGTCCGACTCTAGGCGGGGCGCTCGTTTCCATTTCCAAGCCGTAGAGCTAGCATTTTGTCCGCAGACAATCATCTGTGGTCACGTGGCCAGCGTGACTAGACACTGAACGCTGTTTACCAAGGTGGTGCCTATTTATCTACTCGCATATTTGTATTTTGCATGCTTTCGAACCGCTAGGTTGGCGGGAACTGGGATTCGATCTTATGACTGCAGGCCACAGTGCCACCACGTCCATAACAAATTCAAATTCTTCAGATGCCATTTTTCCTCCCTCTGTTGCTGAGTATGCCATCCTTCCTGTGACACCCACTTATCATAAGTTTCCCTTTCTCTGTAATTAATTTTCAGTTCACTGCCCACACTCCATCCACCTCTCTTCCCAGAAGACATTATCCATTTCCCCACATCTCTCCCCCCACCACACACACAGAGCTTCCCATTCAAGCCTTCTTTGTGTGTGCTCTAGCAAGGCCATAAGCAGAAGGTTCTTTACGCTTTTATTAGCAGTGTCATTTTCTGACCTGTGTTTCTTAGCAGCTTCCTGACAAGACAGTTCTTGGCACGGAACAGTCAAAAGGCATTATCCAGCTGTTCCCACTTTCCCTCCTTAATGCATCTTTTCAATGGTGGGAAAAAAACCCTACCTGATAATTAGGAAGACACCTGATAGTTACAAATGAAATACAAAGACATCTTGACCCTTGTAAAATTCCAGGAATGAAACAGAGACTCTACAGCAAAAGCTTCATCTAGAACTCTCCACAAATGAAATGAACTGCAAAACTACAAGCAATTCAAAGCATTTTTTTTCTCTAAGGTTGTAGCACATCATTTCAGTTTGGACACAAAAGGATGAAAGAATAGAAGCTTTAGAGGTCCAGGAAGGAGACTTGTCTGAGGCAGAAATGGGGATACCTCAGCCTGCACAGACATTGTAGGCTGGGAAATTCTGGAAGGTGCAATCCAAAACAAGAAAGAAAAGAAAAACCATTTCCCATCACTGTGCAGTATAGACCAGTGATTCCCAAGCTTTTTCAAGTCATGATCCCCTTTTATAATAGCCAAGTAACCTGTGACACTCCACCTGCCATGTTTGGATAAAAAAGCACTTTAATAGGGTAAAGTAATCCCTTCTCAGAAAGTAGAGGCTGCTTTCTCCCCCAAAGGGCCTGTTTCTCATACATATCTGCTAACTTTAATATCTCACTTCGAAACATCAAGGGAGAAATTATGTAACAAGGACTACAACACATATAAGGCGACCGGTGACACACACCGCAGAAAACACTTATGACCTCCCCTTAGGGGTCGTAACTCCCAGGCTGGGAACCACTTGTATAGATCAATAAGAGGTCCACCAACCATGAGACTCTGCCCAGCAAGCATTCAAACTATAAATTTCTTGAGAGCTTGTTCATCTTCTGTGGGAGGAAAACACATATTTTGCCTAAATGGGATTTCAGATGTAGATAAGGCTGAGAGAGGAAGGAAAGTACTATAACATAGTATTAGATGTAATCCTGATGGAGAGAGATGCATTGTTCAACTTCTAGGACCATTCTGGACTAAATATGATCATATCTCCACACGGATGGCTAGATACAAATGCAAGGATTCCACGACCATGAACATTTTTCCCAGCATTTTTTTTCTATTATTTTTTATCCAGCATACCACAGCCATTTTAAACCAGTGGGGGTTAGGGAATAAGCATTGCTGATACTTGAGAAATAAGAACTGGAAGAGGCTGCCAGAGCGTTAGGGGAAGTATTGGAAAGGTAAGTCAAAATTATGGAAATGAGAAACGTGAACATTTGGGGGCGGGCAGCCATGTCAGTCTGTTGCAACAAACAGAATATATGACTTTTCTGACATCTTAGGGGCGGAATACTGGGAGCACAATGCTCCACTAGTAGTACTTCCACCTGATTTCTGTTGCTCAGGCAGAGATCACAGAACTGCCTTCACTGAAAACAACAGGGTCTGCTTCTCTAAGAAGGTCCTATCGGGAGCTCTCATTTTGCAAGCTCCATAATTGTTTTTCCGCTCATGTAATGGTCTGTTGCACAAGCAAAATGACTAAGGAAATTCTGACAAGCTTTATTTCAGGTAATCGTTCAGATACAGGAAATGTGAAGTACTGTACTTTGAAATATTGGAGGAAGCACAAAAATGACAGAGATGATGATAACTTGAACAAATGATATTGCAGTACTTGAAAATCCTTTCAATTTTCACAATGCTGTTATTTATCACACATGTTTTCCACTAAAGAGCTCAGGAATAGGTTTGTGGATTCATCCTATATTATTCTACCACAACAACCCTGTGAGGTAGTTTAGGCTGACAGAGGTAGGAGAGAATGAGTGCTGAAGTCACTAGGTAAATTTCCAGCTGGACAGGTCTTTTGATCTAGATGTTTGTGGTTTAAAGCCTATGATCTGATTTGCAAAATGCTATCTCTTGTCTCAGATCATTTAAACATTTATATTTCACCTATCTGCTATAGACACAACTTAGGGAGGGAACTAATAACAAATTCAAAACAACAACATCCATTTCTAACATGCTTACTATACTGTAAACCACAAGCCGGCAACATGCAGCCTAAGAGACATATGTAGCCCACAAAGACCGAAATGCAGCCTGCAAAACTCCTGCACATGCACCAAAACATTTAAAAGAGAGGTGGCTAGGTAAATGGCGGCAGCAGGAGGAGCAGTTTAGACAGACATAGATAGGGTTTTGAGAGATTTGGAGTTTGGGCGGGAGAGTGTTGGCTGAGAGGGATAAAGGAGAATGTTTGTTTAAGAATTACTGTAATAACACTGCTTGTTCTGTCAACACCTGTATCAATAAACAATTTCTATTTGCTTCTTTTAAAATGACATATGACCTGGACCTCGATTATTAATAATAAGTGTTGTTGATGAAATCAACTGGTGGCAGCTGAGGGGCACGTAGTGAGAGCTCTTCGACTGGTGAAACAATCAAAGGCCACGTGGAATTGTGACAGGCACTAAGAAGTCCCCTTTCACCTTCTAGCAGGTATGGAGGCAATTTTGCTATGTCAGCCCACTTAAATTCTTTTTGTTTCGTTTTTTGGCTACTAGAAAGTATGAAGGGCCTTTTTCAATCTTAAATACACACTTTTGTCACAAAAAAATTGAAAGTGTAGATTAAAGGAGGAGGGACAGCATCTACAAAGTCCAGCAACGGGTGTACTAAGTTGAAAAACTCTTAAAAGTTCTCTATCCTTACTGTAAGCCAACAAAAGCAAGATACAGTGTTAGTCTTTCAAAGATAACGCAGTAGAACGTGGGTTCAGCTGGCTAAAAACTCATCAGTCCAGCAAGCCAAAATCCTACCAAAAGATAAGTTTCTTGACTATATGATGAGAAGACACAGGACTCCAAATGGATCTCTCAAGGCACAGAGGTCCACACTTCAAATTCAATAATAACACAGCTCCTTTCCCATGCCCCAACTAATTGTCCCAACCAAAGGAACACGGAGAAGAGACATCCCTGCTGACCTTAAGCGGACAGGCTCATATGTTTACAACCAGCACATTTAAAATCTCACTTATAACCATAAGGCTGTTAAAGAGTCCTTCAACATTAAAATATGAAGGAGCAGATCTCGAACAAGGTTAAATGCACGAAGGGGGGGTGTCTTTTCGATTTTTGCATGAACTAGGTCACCACTAATTAAAGAGCCCTGCTTTGATTCTGGATCATGAACAAAGTCACCTACAAGCTATGAAGAACCAAAGTGCGCACTCTTTAATTAACACAGTTGGCTGCTACAAGTTTTACCATTCTGCTTATGCCACTATAACTTACACAAGAGGATTTCGCTGAATCTGCATAACCATAGGCTAAATCCTAAATCCAAATACAGTACAGTACAAGAGAATTGTTGCTATTGTTGTGACTAGGCTGTTACATTATATTTTATTCCAATATGTCAGCAAAACTGACTGAAACATTTAAGTGTTTCATCCTTTATGCAAGGCAACAAAAATAAAACAAAATAAAACAACCCTCGGGTTTCTTGCATATCTTTTTGTTGTCTGCAAGAGCTCTTATACATCATCAGCATCACTCTGACAGAACTTAGGAAGATGTTTCTTAGGTGGATGGACAAATTCTCTAGGCAACTTAATATAGTATCTAAGTGGCCTTTCAGTGTTCGAGTTATTCCTATCACCATAGATATAATGGTGAGCAAAGGAAGCTGTGGTAGAGCATCTTGGTGTGTGGTGCTGTGCCATCCTCATGAGCCAGTGCAGCACAACTGTACAGATGCAACAGTGTAGGCAGTGTGGCATGACCTAAAAAAATTCCTTAAACCAGAGCAGGATCAAGACTATAGCAAATCACAACACAAAGACATGTACTGGACCAGACTACCAGTTAAAAATCCATAAAGAATTCTGATCTGTGTAGCTTATTGTTGAGAAACATTTCATTCCTTGTATGTTTTGACCAAAATTTATGACTAGAGATTGGGGTATTCGTATATGAATATCCCTCCCCCACAGGTGGAGATAATGAGGATCCAGACATATGGGGCTGGATGGCCCACTCATGATTCCGCCACTGCCGCAACCACCATGGAGACTTCCAGTGGCTCCAGAGATCACGTTTGCTCACCACTCCTGGCAAGAGGCAGGACGACAAGCCTCTCTGCTAGGTCAAAGATTGGCTCACCGAACACGATCTCTGGAGCCATTGGAAGGCTCTGCAGTGGTCACAGCAGCGGTGCAATTGTGAGTGGACTACGCTCTTTAATGAACCTATGAAACTACTCTGGCCAGATGGTGTAAAACAGGACAATATCATCCTCTTTGTAACAGATGCATGACTAAGACAGCCAAGAAACTAAAATGATCCATATCACATGCCTTGCACATGGTTTGCACAGAGTGGCCAAAGAGATTCAAAGCACTTAACTTCATGTAGATAAGTTAATTTCAAACAGAGAAAAAATGTTCATTAAAACTTCACTTCAACTACAAAAGTCTAAAGAAACTGCTCCCACTTTTGATCTCTCTCCCCAACTTGTCAGGACACATTGGGGGGACGTGGCTGGGTGTGTCTATATATTCTTCCACAAATTATGATTCCTTGCAGAGGATAGTTAAAGAACTGGACTGTTGTGAATCTTCTTCCATCAAGATTGTGCAAGATTCCTTTTCTGAAGCCTTGGCTGGAAACTTGGATGTATAATCACCTACCTTGAAATTGTAGGAAGGAAACTTAGTGATGCACTGAAAATTGTGAAACAAACTGAGAGTGACTTAAAGCAAGTAAAGGGGAAGGTGGCTGAAAAGAAATAGTGATAAACTGCAAAGAGTGTTGCAACCTAATCTAAATTACTGAAAAATAAGTAACATTCTAAATGGACTTGAAGCAAAATTTGATGACTTTGAGTCAGAATTTCCTCCAGCTGACTTGGCTTTTTTTTCAAATTTGTTCCTATAACCTCTTGTGATGCTGAACGGAGTTTTTCCAGATACAAGAACAAACTGACGGACAACAGAAGGAGTTTTGCGTTTGATAATATCAAGATGCATGTGCTCATCCAATGCAATTCTGTTGTTGATGAAGAATCCAGATATGGCGATTTTACTCTCAAATGTTCATTTTATTCCTTCAATATTAATACATCTACACTGAAAGTGAAGAAGAATAAACCTCTTAATTTTATATATATTTGTATAAGCGCAGATTTCTTTAAAATTTGGGTGCTAATTTCTGAAAGATTGTAAAGTCATATTTTTGTCTGATTTGTTATATTTAAATTATTTTAAGGTCATAAATGCTGACATATTTCTGACATTTTTAGGTCACAGAAATCCTCACCTTAGCAGTCAGGATTGTTTCCAAAGACCATCGCCACTATTCATCTGTCAAATCCCAGCTACAGGGAATATGGCCTACCAAGGCACATTCTAAATTGATTAAAAATGTTAATCTGCCCTACCTTAACTTCTGTCCACAAGACAACCAATCCCTTTGAATACACTGGGATTTCAATCAGAATAAACATGTTTGTATGGCTGTAGCGAGCACGGTGAAGCCTCTACCAGCTCAGGCCTCCAGGAGTGCTCACTCTTCTTCTTCAGTTGCTGCCACCAATTTTATCCAATATTTTAAAAAAAAAGACCAGTGTTGTTTCAAAACACAAACTTGTTTATTGGTTTAACAAAATAAAGTAAGTAAATCACAGGATGTTAATCAAGGTCTCTCACTCACTGACACATACAGACTCTTCCCTCACTGACTGTTTGGCTCACAGGCCCATGGACACACTCATCACTCACTCTCTCAAAATCTCCCTCAAAATCTTCCTTCTCCCTCATCATACACCCCTTTATATATTCCAGCTCCTCCCCCTTCTGCACCACCTTCCGTCCCCTCATTGGCTGATGTTCCACTGCTCAGCTGTGACGGACAGGTGAGGGCAGAGCTGAATGCTACAATGGCCTACTCTACAACCCATGCCTTCCATTGAATTAAATGTCCCCATAAATCAGCATCTGCTAAATTAATTCTCAACGCTTAGTACACGCACTCGTAATCTCAAGATTAGATCACTGCAACGCGCTCTACGTGGGGCTACCTTTGAGGCTGATACGGAAACTTCAGATGGTGCAGAATGCAGCAGCCAGACTCCTCACCGGAGGGAGAAAATATCATCACATCTCTCCCATCCTGGCTAGACTGCACTGGCTGCCCATTTGTTTCCGTATCGACTTCAAAGTTTTAATGCTCACTTATAAGGCCCTAAACGGTTTGGGACCTCGATACTTGGCAGAACGCCTTCACCCACCAAGTTCTACCTGAACCACCCGCGCGAGCCAGGAGGTGAGGCTGAGGAGCCTGACGCCGAGGGAGGCCCGGAGAGAGAAGACAAGAAACCGGGCCTTCTCGGCGGTGGCTCCTCGCCTTTGGAACAATCTCCCTCCTGAGATTCGCGCGGCCCCTTCGCTGGGTACATTCAAAACTCAATTAAAAACATGGCTTTATGTCAAGGCCTTCCCTCCTGCCAGCATCTAATTTAATTTAAATTATTTCTCTCTTCCTTTTCTATTTATTATTTATGATTTATTATGTTCTGTTAATTGATATTTTGATATTTTGGATTTATCTTATTATAACTGTATATTTTTATGTTAGCCGCTCAGAGTGGTACCGACTTACCAGATGGGCGGGATACAAATCAAATAAATAATAATAATAATAATAATAATAATAATAATAATAATAATAATAATAATAATAATAATAATAATAATAATAATAATAATAATAATAATAATTATTATTATTATTATTATTATTATTATTATTATTATTATTTTCTATCCAAGTCACAATAAGAGAGGCATAGCTCATTGGTGGATAACATATAGCACTTCATACCACTAGGGCACAATGACACCTCTGTACTCTTTTTCATTTCTTTTAAACACGGGGCTGAAAAATTCTATACCCGGAGGGAGTCCCAGCACCTCCAGTAACTTGTCTTTTTAAATCGGTCACTAGAAGGCACAAAGGGCCTTTTTTCATCAGCTTTCCAGGGTTCAAGAATGGCTATGCGCAGCGCCCACACTTCTAGAGATAATCCAGCACAGATACAGTTAGTGGGCTGAACTGACGGAGTCTCATGGTCCATAAATTGTACCCTAGGTGACACAATTTCTCCTTCCCATTTCATTCTTTAGCATTTCCCTTATGGAAGTGGCTTTCCCCAATAATAACTGTAAGAGGAGACGGTAGCCCTTAAATGAGATTAAACCACTGTCAAATGCCTGAATGGCAGTGATTACTTGAGAAAAGAAATCTCAATTTTATATATAAGCAGTAAGGGTGAAGGATGAAGACAAATGAAGCTTCACTCCTGAGTGGCAGAGAACATTAATAATGCAAGCAAACATTATGAAAGCATCCATTATCATACATGAGGTTACTGAAACCATTATATGTGCATGTTAAACATTTTAACATCTAAGAAAGGAATGGTTTCTTGCATCAGAGACACCAGCAAACAGAAATCCACATTTGTCAACCGGAAATGTCAGACCATTCTAGATGACACATTTTAAAATATTCATAGCTGGAATATAAGCAGGGCTTAAATACTATACAAAATACATTTGTTTGAGAGAATCAGGCTGAAAACACATATAGCATTTTAAAAGCAGTGGAGACACTTGAAAATTATCTACAGCATCAAAGGAAATAGCTACTTTCCATGCAGGTACAAAGACTGAAAAAAATTGAATTGTGCAAGTTTTTAGAGTGATTCAATTGAGAACCAGAAATATGGCAGTTGTGGAGGGCATCTATTGGCTAGCACCCATAACATCATCACCAATACATTCTTTAGGCATCCTTCTGTCTCGAGAGACTATGGTAACATGCTCTGTATGGAGGACTTGGAACAGCGGCTAGTGTGGCTGAGAAGGCCAATTCAAGAGTAACAATCCCTTCCACACAATCTGTCCCCTGTCCAGCTCCCTGATTTTGTTGGTTTCGGGACTGCCTCTTTGCCTCGGCCTGCTGGACAAGTGTCTCTTCAAAATGGGAAAGGCCATGCTGCTCTGCTTGCCTCCAGGGTGAGCGCTCAGATGTCAAGGTTTCCCATCTGTTGAGGTCCATTCCTAAGGCCTTCAGATCCCACTTGCAGATATCCTTGTATCACAGCTGTGGTCTCCCTCTGCAGTGATTTCCCTGCACTAATCCTCCATACAGGAGATTCTTTGGAGTCCGATCATCAGCCATTCTCACAATATGCCCAAGCCAATGCAGACGTTGCTGTTTCAGTAATGTATACATATTAAAATTTCCAGCTCGTTCTAGGACTACTCTATTTGGAACTTTGTCCTGCCAGGTGATACCAAAAATGCGTCAAAGACAACACATATGGAACGTGTTCAGCTTCCTCTCCTGCCATGCACGATAATGCCATGCACCAATACATAATGAAAAATAAACTCTCTAAAGTTTTACAGTATTTTATGTATGCATGTAGTGGTAAATTTGGAAGTGCAAAGTACTAAAATATTAGTTGTATCTTCATCCTGCTTTTCATGGTTCCTGGCATGTACACATATCGCCCCCTGCTTATTTGGCCAGCAATTGAGTTCCATGCACTTTCTCTCCATTTCTTCATTTGAAATTAGTGCACACTGAGAGCAGAGCGAAGTAATACAGTGAGAGAACTTTCCCAACCGAAGTCCAACAGCATGAAAATTAACATTCAAAGAGTGTTGAGATGTTCAGGTGGGAAAAATCATCGTTCCACTAAGCACAAACCACATCCACTAAAAACATACAGCTTGCTAGTTCATGCCCCCCACTTTTCCTAACTAGAGGGAATAGTTTCAGATGCATCCCTTTGGTGAGGTCTTGGACGGAGATCAATAATCTAAAATCCAAAGTCTCATGGAAAGTCAGAAAATATGCTCCCGCCCCAAAAAAGCAACTAAACCTGATGTTTGCCTTTGTCAAGAAATGCGCATGCATGGGGCTATTTCGAAACAAACTGAAGTCACCTGATAAATAACAAAACAGGCAATTTAATTAATTTTCTTGAAAGTTGTTTAAATGCATTCAGGATGTATGGACAGAAAGCAAATACTGCAAGGGGATCAAGCAAGAAAATGAATTGCTGGTTCTATAACAGCTTTGGTGTGTGTGTGTATGTGTGTGTGTGTGTGTGTGTGTGTGTGTGTGTGTGTGTGTGTGTGTGTGTGTGTGTGTGTGTGTGTGTGTGTGTGTGTGTGTGTGTGTGTGTGTGTGTGTGTGTGTGTGTGTGTGTGTGTGTGTATGGACAGAAAGCAAATACTGCAAGGGGATCAAGCAAGAAAATGAATTGCTGGTTCTATAACAGCTTTGGTGTGTGTGTGTGTGTGTGTGTGTGTGTGTGTGTGTGTGTGTGTGTGTGTGTGTGTGTGTGTGTGTGTGTGTGTGTGTGTGTGTATGGACAGAAAGCAAATACTGCAAGGGGATCAAGCAAGAAAATGAATTGCTGGTTCTATAACAGCTTTGGTGTGTGTGTGTGTGTGTGTGTGTGTGTGTGTGTGTGTGTGTGTGTGTGTGTGTGTGTGTGTGTGTGTGTGTGTGTGTGTGTGTGTGTGTGTGTGTGTGTGTGTTTAAAAGATGCTGTCTATATTGTCTATATATGAGCAGAAATGCCATCGATTTAGATCGAGATACAGTATTTGGTTGGCAGTATCATGTTTTCTCCTCAGCATACCTCCCAAGCTCTCCCAAGTTTCTGAATCTGAAGGTGGGGAGTGATAAAGGAATATAACTGGCAATGGTGAATTGGCTTTTTTAAAAATAGAGCAATAGTTCCTAGCTTTAGAGCTGCTGGTGATTTTGGAATATAAACTTCCAAAAGTCCTGAGAAATGCCACTGAGCATTATGGCTCTAGGTAAAGTGTATTTTTAAGGAGATTTCTGGTATACCTAATATAAATTTAGGTTCTTGGGGAAAGGTGCTTTCCTTTTGTGGAAAGCACCTTTCACATGTCTCAGCAGAGAGCACAACAGTCTAACATTTTACTTAACATATAAATAATGTTAATTTACCAAGTTAAATGTTTTCAGATTTAAACATTAATACTAATGAGTTAGCTTCTCAATTTCTAACCTTTAATTAATTTAATTTTTCTGACCTAATGTTCTAATCTCTGGCATGGAAACAACTGATTTCTTGAAGTATTTTGATCAGCAAATCAGAAATTAAAAAAAAATCTGCTAAATAAGAATACAGCATATCATTCCATTCAAATAAAATCAAACACAAACTCCTGAGATGGAAAGATGTGTACTTTGCTGCATGATGCAAGCTTGTGAAATTTCAGCTGCTTAGTATCACAAGGTTTACCCAGAAATCACCTGTATTCTCCTGGGTAAATGCATATTAGAATTCTACACAGATGCTGCTAGTTTGCATCGTACATGGAAATGAACAATTCAGGTTTGGATGAATATATTCTCAAGGAGATTAAAGCAAATCTCACAACATGTTCACAAGGTAGATGTTGGAAAAGTGGTTGGCCTTGGGACACTTGCCTTGTGTTGGCTTCTAGCCCCAGCAAGCTGGTTGCTTCCTCTTGAAGAATAGGATACAGCTTCTGGCACACTACCATAAACAACGGAAAAGAAATGCCTGTGATAACATGCCCAACGCTAGCGGATGCACATAAGCCTATGAAGGCTTGAAGAAACAAAACAAGGTTTTATTTGTAGCTACCTTGGGTCCAGATCTGAATGTAAGCAAGTAAATCTTTGGGTGGGGTTGTATGCATATGTCACAACACTATGACAGTGTGTAGAAAACTTGCATAAAGTAGAGTTGGGTTCAAATATGAATTAATTGGGAACACTGTAATTCAAATACATTTCAATGCATGAACATATTAGCCTGTTTCAAAACCCTGAAAACTGTCCCAAGCCATTCCAAACCATAACAAATTGATTGTGATAGAAGATTTTATAGGACAGTGGCACCTTTCTCTGCTTGCTGAACTGAAACAGTATTTCATAAATGGGAAATATTTTGACACACACATCAGACAGCAGAGTCCTGCTTTATAGGCTATCACTTCCCTCAACAGAATCTCCACACAGCCAACAATCAACCATCACTAGCAAGGTGGTGTTAGTTCACAGTGTTAAGTCACCTTATACAAGACCACAGTTTGGAAGAATTACAACAGTTCAAAACTACAGTTCCCAGAAACATCCAGTCAGCACAGCCAGTAACCAATGAATTATGTCCTACTTCAGCAGCTGCCTGAAGGCTTAGGTAGGCATCCACTCGTCTACTTGTTACCTGACCCTTTTAACTGGAAATGCCATGGATCGAATCTACTGCATTCTGCATGGCAAGCATGCATTCTGCCACTTAGGTATGATCTCCCCCCTAAGTGGTGTTAGGATTAGAGCAAGTGGTCTGAGACTTGAGAGGGATCTAGGCTGAAGCTCCTCCTGAGTCATGAACCTTACTGGGTGACCTCAGGAAGTCCCTCTTTTTCAGTCAAAAATCACCTCACAAAACATTTTGAGATAAAGAAGGCTGGAGAAGATCTATTCAAGGCAAGAAAAGATATGAATATGATTATAAAACTAATGGAACATTGTGAAAATAGAGCATCCTTCAGACTTTTTGTAACACAGACCATCATGATCGTACAGGTAAACAGCGTAACAGCTTTGCTGAATCAGGCCAGGAATCACTGGTTTTTGTTACCAACCACAGTTCCTAGGCTGCCTTCTAAAGCCCACATGCAGGATACAGGAGTAATGGCCCTCCCCCGCCATTCACCCTCTGCATCTAAATAATCACAAAAGCATAACATTCTTAGGAGGATGAAAATTTGACCAAAAGCTCAACAAAGCAAGAACTGCCAAACATTTAACATATTACCTTGCGGAATGGCTGCAAGCCTATGTTGCTGACTTATGTGGGTCCAACTTTGTGGGTTTACCCCTCCCAGCCATGGTAACCTTTAGATGTGCAGAAACAAGAGCTGTGCTTGCTGCGGATGATGGGAGATATGGTCTAACACAATTGGAGGGCCACAAATGGATGGAGCAAGTGGGGGAATAGCACAGCCACCACATCTACACACTCCCTGCTGCCTGAACCATCCTACCACCAGCACTTTTTTCCTCACCACCTCTCCCCCATAATGACTGGGCCCCATGGACTCTCAAGACCAGACATTACCCACACAGCTAGCTGAAGAGTAGTTGAGGCATGCGAGCAGGGAAGGGGAAGTATGGCTACTCTCATCTTTCTCCTCCCTCTTTCCCCCCTCAGTGAGACTTGTAGAGTGGTGCACAACACTGTTTCTACCCTTGCCTCAGGCAGTGGGAGATGTTGTACCCACTTAAGCCACCCTGCTGCTCTGACTTACAATGGAAGATGCGGTCCCATCACAGGTGTCAGAGAACAATGAAGCTATTAGACTTCTGACCATTTCGGTATAAGCTATGGTACAAGGGAGGGGACAGTTCATTCTGAAATGATGGGAAGACGTACCCTAACTGTTCTGACCATGAGCTACCTGTGTGTATACAAAATGGGGCATCCTTGTCCTTCACCTCAGGAAGCAAAATGTTTGGTTTAGCCCTGCTTCCTATTGCCGGTCAAATCACAGGGGCTAATACCGCACACTTCTTGTCCATAATGCCTCACAATGTGCTTTGTCTCACCCTCAGCTATGAGCCTTGTAGTTTTAAGCCCCAGATGCACAAGATGATGCAAGCAGGCTGAGCCGAGACAGCAGCTGGTTAAGTCTGGATACAGACAGGAGATTTTCAGATTCGCAAAAACAGTGCTGGATCAAAAGCCACCACAACCTGTATGTGCTCAAGCCTCCTTGAGTTTTATCCCTGCCTCACTGCTACCATTTCCAAATAGGGAAGGTTTTGTGGGAGTCTCTAGTATACTAGTAAACTGCAAAACTTGCTTGAGGGTTTGCACTCAAGGCAATAACTGACCTATTACATAATTTTCAGATACTTGATACAGTTGCTACCTGTCCATGACCTTCATAGTTCCACACAAAAGGAAGGAAGGAAGGAACAAGGAACAAGACTTTGTTTCTTTGTGCAAGCATTTTTCCTCCTCGTTAGCCAGTTCTATTTCCTAACCTCTGTTTATTACATTTTACTGGCCTGCATTTTAAGTTTCTGCAAGAAGAAAGGCTAATAAAGGGGAGAGGGCAGGTAATTTGAGCTATAGAAAGAGTTAATTACCCTCCTTCACATCCCCTATGCCAGTGGTTCCAACTTTGGGTAACGCGGGGGTTCTTGGACTGCAATTCCCAGAAGCCTTCACCACCAGCGGTACAGGCCAGGGTTTCTGGGAGCTGCAGTCTAAGAACACCTGGGTTACCTAAGATTGAGGTCCACTGCCCTATGCCATTACTTCAATCACACCCAAGCTTTTGTATTTAATAATGACAATGATGTAAGGCTATACATTTCAGTATGTATCATCTGGTTTGGCCCCACAAGTTGTTTGTAGTTTCACGTGTTTCTTTCTTATTCACTGCCCAGAGTAGTAATTTACCACTAAATCACGGTGGGTTTGATTTAAATCACAATTTAAATCACAATTTAAATTTTAAAAATTAGATTTTTTTGACAATTTACATTAAACATAGATTATTTAAAAAATTTTCAAACCATGATTTAAACCAATTTGATATTTAAAAAAGCATTGATTTTCATCCACCTTGATATAAATTAAATAAATAATAAATTAAATAATAACTTTGGAAGGGAACGTCTGAGGGGAAAAGTGATGGTCTACCGTGAGAGAAAGAGAGAGTCAGAAAAAATGTATGAACTGTCCTTTAACAGCAACCCAAAGGCTTTTGGTTTCAGCCTGAATAAATAATTATTAAATTTTATCCAAAATTTAGAGAAATAAGAATGTACAGTTCTTAAGGAGAATTATTTTTAATCCAGTATGGAAGGCAGGGCTTTACAATTATGTTTTTAACCACATCAAGGAATGTCCTTTAGATTGATTACTATTAAGATATTTGTACATCTGGGCCTGCCCGGGAGCAACATCTTGGATTGGATAGGTAATGATAATATTGATGGAAATCTGTGCCCAAAAGGCAGCTGATTAAAATTCAAACAACTGACATTTCCCCTCCCCTACCCCAAGTAATTATAGTTTCAGGCCTTTCCTCTGCATTGTTTTTAGCATAATATCCAAGACCCCAGTGGCACAGGGCAAATCAGGAACTGTAATAAGGCAGTGCATCAGAATTTTGAATAAAAATGCACCAACCCCTACTATAAGCACCGTTGGAATGAAGGAAATTACCTTGTCTCTCCACGGAGAACCCCCAGAAGACAGAATAAATATATGGTGTGCATTTGTGAAAAGTTGTACACACATTTAAGACTATCACACGAATGCGAATGGTTTTCTTCCCTAGAGGAAGTATGTCCACAAGCTTCATTGTTATTGCTGACAGGAGGCATCATGGACCAGCCATCCAATCCTATATTCATTATGAAGCAATGAAAAGATATAAATATCCTATTTTGTTGTTGATGTTACACTGGTCAGGAAAGAACACACAAGAAGGTTATTTGACAGTGAGAGTGCGCTTGTGCTATGACTATTTTTTGAAAAGCACTTTGAGTGAAATAAGATCTTACAATGTAAAACACAGAAATACAGCTGTGCGTCTGTTTCCATTCTGTGACACTATAATAAGATGGCCATCTGTCCTCTTTTAAAAAAGACAGCCAGCTACTTAAAAGTATACTACACAATAACTATCCTCCTGAAGATGTTTTCGGTTTGAAGGTGTTCCTCCATGTTCAGTCCAAATCTCATCTAAAGATCAAGAACCATGCAGGGGGAGATCAAGGACTTTCTTGTCCTTCTTGGTGATATATAAATGGCCACACTATTCTATAATATCAGCCTTCCAATATTCTGACATCACTATGCACTGTTATTCCCCACTGCTATTTTGAAACATTGGTTATCATTTGTGGGACATGGGAAAACGCACAAAGTTATGAACACACATTAGAAACAAACTTTACATGCAAGAAGGAATGGTAGTCATGTGTAGGTTATAACACCCAGCTCTGGCCTAAAATGATATATAAGTACTGTTGATAATGCTTTACAAAGTGGTAAACTACCATTTCAGAATTGGTTCTGTGTATTCATTCTTAGGCAACATCCACATAATTTCTTGTAAGCTAGTCATTTGTGAAATCCTGCCATGGATGAAGAAACCTTTAACACTGCTCTTCATACAGATCCCACTGCACCAGCAGGATTATATGGCTGAAGGGAGAACCTTTGGCAAACAGTAAAGTTTTTTTGTCATATGACAGCATATTTCAGACACTTTAGCAAGAGGGCAAGTGTTTCACATGCTTACAGTGCTAAGGTACCTATTGTTTCAGACAAACCTGCCTGAGCATTGATAATTTCATAAGAAGCCCGCCTCCTGTGAGGCACCACACAAGCAGCAACTGATCTGAAGTGAGGGAGCAACAGACAGACAGATAATTAGACATGCCTAAGAGTTGTCCTTTCTTGGATTTTCTAAATATTCATACAGATTGGTACTCTTGGACTTAGTTCCTTCCACTATCTTTCTCTGAAGTCACTTTTTGTTTGTCCCTGCTCTTGCAAGAGAACGGCAGAAAACACACTCCTCTTTATGATGGCCATCATGCAGACCTGCAAGCATCAAATGAAGCTTCTATAAATAAATTTTAGAAACTCTTCCCTCTTGCAATGTCCGTGAATCCATATACAGACAATAAATAGTACATACATATATCCCTTTTTCTCAGTACCCATTTCCAGAGTGTTTACTCAATAATCACATAATCAGGAATGTGTTCTGCAAGCACCATTTCTTTTTCTTTTTAAAATCTTCCTGCTTATAATTTTATGATGCGAGTAGAGATGTATGTTACTTTGAAAGGGGCCTTTCTCTTTTTTTTGGAGATGTATCTTGCTTATTGGATAGCCTCCAGCAGAGACTGACATAGTATCTCCTTGGTTAAGGAGGCATCGGCTTGAAATTGGCAGTGGTGGTAATACTGTAGTAGAAGTTGTAACTATGTTCATGACTGGGTTGCATCTGCTGAGAACTTTTGCATACCGGTAAATTGTTTTCCTGCCTCGGCTGCCACTTTATTATTCTTACTGCTAGTGCTGTTATTTCTCATCTGACCTGCTGCTCTGTGAACTGACTGCAATTGCTGCAGTGTTTTAATTGGAAGTGCAGGTGGAGAGAAATTTGCTTGTGAATGTTTATTACTAAGTACTTTGGAGATTTTATGACAAATAGAAAAGCAGGATTCACCCCATTCACTCCAGCTTAACCAAACATGTTCTGAAACATACTATTCAGTTGACGTATGGATATGCATGAGAGACGTTTTCCAGAGCAGTGGTAGGCAGATTCTAAGTGTGTGGCTTGTATTTTTATTTTTACTACTTACTCCATTGAGTTCCTCCAAGGAGAGCTTGGTGCAAAAGACACAGACTAAAAATTCAAGAATTCTAAGACCTGTGATTTGCTCTGAGTGCCATAAATGGTGGCTTGTAGGCCACCATTTATGGTATGGCCCAAAGGCCACCAGAAGTGAATGTATCTCAAATGGATTCCACACAATATTCCACTCCTAGAATCTGAGCAGCACAATTTAAGACAGAGGTTGACAAAACAGTTGCGAGTCAGAAATCTCTCCCAAACTACCATAAAATCATATAGAGACCTAACAGTAGACCTAGATATAACTTCTGCTCACCCCTCCTCTACAAGGCAGTTTCAAACCAAAAAGTTCAATTTGAGGATAGTATTTTGTCTATCACTGAATTACAGAAGGACTTTGTATGCCACAGAGTCCAACCTCCCTTTGCAACACAAAACACAACACTAAAAACAAAAACAAAACAAAAAAACAGTAAAAGGAAATCCTGCACTACTTCTTTGCAAAACAAAAACCTGAAACCAGTATTTTCACAAAATATTACTTTGATGATACGCTTTCTTCTGGCAAGAGAAGAGTGGACATAATTAGACCAAACCTTCTTTTTTTTTTAAAAAAAAAAAAAGTTCTTTTATCTTGTAAATAAAGAATTTCTGGCCTTAAGCTCTTTTTCAGCAAAGAAAACTGCTATAATCACTGGTGAGAACAACAGTCACTTAGCATCACACCCTTTGGCAGCTTGCTGAATTCTCTCTCCTAAAATAAAAGCATCAGAAGGATGAGACTTTGAACCCCAAACATATTTTCAAAAGCAACAGATGGAAAGGAGGGGCGCGGCCGGGTCTTTTTTGAGGAGGGCTCTTTACTCCTTGGCCACATTCACCCGTCAATGGCAGCTGACCTATAAACACACGAACTAAGTGCAGCTCTCTGCAACAAGGGAAGAGCAGCCTCCTATACGTTCCATATATGAAAGTCCTCATCAGGATAAACTTAGCACCTAATCACATGAGGCAAATGTCCCCCACTTCTAATGATACTTTCCATACCTCTGTTAAACTGAATTGTAGTTACATAGTATACATACCATGGCAATAGTTTCAGTGTGTGAAACTGTTGCCATGGTATGTATACAATGTAACTACAATTTTGTGAAGCTTTTCTACAAAATAGAGAGATGCAACATAAGCATAGGGTATTGAAGTTCCAATTCTGCTGACACTGGATATGGAAGCACTTCCCTAGATAAGAAGTGCTTCCCTAGAGTCTTGACTTTTTCAAAAAGTGTCTTTTTAAAAGCAACTTTTCAAACTCCATACTGATTTGATATAAGGCGGCTTTCTGTGTTCTTCACAGCTGCCCTGCCAGATTAGGACCCTGCTTCAAGTTCCATTCCATTTATCTTATGCTCAAGGTGCTGTATAGAATAGGCATCCTTCAGTCTCGAGAGACTATTATTTATATGGTAACATGCTCTGTATGGAGGACTTGGAACAGTGTCTAGTGTGGCTGAGAAGGCCAATTTGAGAGTGACAATTCCTTCCACACTGAGGACAAATACAATCTGTACCCCGTCTAGCTCCCTGATTTTGCTGCTTTCGTGACTGCCTCCTTGCCTCGTCCTGCTGGGCAAGGATCTCTTCAAATTGGGAGAGGCCGTGATGCACTGCCTGCCTCCAGGCTGAATGCTTGGATGTCAGGGTTTCCCATCTGTTGAGGTCCATTCCTAAGGCCTTCAGATCCCATTTGCAGATATCTTTGTATCGCAGCTGTGATCTCCCTTTGGGGCACTTTCCCTGCACTAATTCTCCATACAGGAGATCTTTTGGAATCCGACCATCAGCCATTCTTGCAACATGCCCAAGCCAACGTAGACATCGCTGTTTCAGATATCTGCACTTCACAACTATCTGAGCTTGATATCACTTTAATTCTTATGGCAGTGTTCCACGGAATCCAGGAATCTGTATTTTGGTGGGGGACTTAAATTTTTCTATCACAGTTTAATGCTGTGGATTAGTGTTGTCTGATTTTTTTAAAAAAATAATAATAATTTCACTGAACTTCAACTTGCAGTATTCCATTGGATAGAGCCATGGCAATTGAAATGATATCAAACTGAAATGATGGTACAAGTGTAAATATGCCTCTACTCTCTAGCTCAGCCCAGTCTCCTGCTTAAGCTGCATGTTGGTCATTAAGAAGTGTGAGGATTCTGGATGTTCAACATTCAGCACAAATCTTCTGGACATCTCTGTCTTGTACATACCTTGGCAAAGCCGCCTATCATTTGAACCTTGAAGGGTGAATATGTTTTCATTATTACTTCTTTTCTCAAGTCCAAAGTACATGACAATTTTATGCGATAGAGCCTCCATTTCACCCTATGATAAACAGCAACCATCAAGTGATTGCTTCATTTTGTAAAACCATTACTCTAGACATATTATCACAAATTGCTGTTCTTTATCACATCTTAGCCTGACTCCTTTTATTTGATAGCAAGCTGACACAATAAAAAAGAGAAAATGATGTATGATAGCAGATCCACCACGATAACAAGGTGACAGAATCAAGCCATAAAGTGATAGCTGCAGTTCATCAAGCAAAAAAAGAAAAATGCCATTACATAAAACAGACTGAGTAAATGAGTGCTCCATTCTCCAATAAACAAAGAAAAATTCCTAAGTTCGCTTTTCTAAGGTTCCACTATGTATCAATTTTCTATCCACTCTTCACTACTACCCTCAACAGTGACATGCATAGGCATTCAATTCATCTTCACATCCACATAACAGAACAGACACCTCGATAATGCAACTAGGCTTCACCAATATGGGTCACTTCCACTAGCTAGCGTGATCAGATGGGTGAAATGAGCAACAAAATGCATGGCAGGGTGGATAAAAATCAACATTTTTTAAAAAATCATATTGATTTAAATTAAACCGTGATTTAAATCACAATTTAAACTTTAAAATCATTTTATTTAAATCACAAAAAATCTGATGAATTTAAATCATGATTTAAACCATGATTATTTATATCAGTTTGATTTAAATCAAATCCACCTTGATGCATGGTAACTCACTGACAGTATGAAATATTGACTTTTTGTGAAAAAAATGCCATGCACTTTCAAGATGGCCAAGGAGAAGCCAAAATGCCACCTGCATAGAGGTTTCATGCAAATAGTTGGCCAGGAAGAGTAGGATGGCTGCAGGTTCCATTTAGCTAGGTGCCATCTGCAGCCTGATGCAGGAAAGCACATTCAGCCCCTACAAAGTACTAGAGTGAAGAAAAATGTCAAGAGTGTTGAGTGACACTGAGTATTAAATGCCAGTAGGCCTCTACATACCCTGTTCCCCCAAAAATAAGAACTAACCTGAAAATAAGCCCTAGTATGATTTTTTAGGCTGCTTGTAATATAAGCCCTACCCCTAAAATAAGCCCCAGTTAAGTGAAACCCCACCCTCCACCATTGTGCAGCATTGTGCAGCAACCAGAAGATGACATGACTGTAAAATAAAACATCCCCTGAAAATAAGCCCTAATGTGTTTTTTTGAGCAAAAATTAATATGAGACCCTGTCTTATTTTTGAGAAAACACAGTAGGGGTCTACATCAGAGCAGGGAGAACTCAGAAATCTCAATATCAGAGGGAACAAAATCAGAGGGAACAATATCAGATGCTCTTAACCTTTGTCAGCTGCCAATTCTGCCACCAAACAGCTGAATAGTTGAGCAACCCTATCAAATGTGAAAAGGGTCCCAATGGCCTTTCGACATAACTACAGTGGTGTCTCGCTAGACGATTACCTCGCGGGATGAAAAACTTGCAAGATGATTGGGTTTTGCGATCACTATGGTGCCTCGCAGGACTTTTTTTTCTATGACCGTGCTTCGCAAGACTTTTTTTTTTTTGAGAACGATGCTTCGCAAGACCTTTTTTTAAAGACCAATGCATAGGGAACCTTGCAAGACGATTTATTCACAAGACAACGATTTTCGCGGAACGAATTAAAATCATCTTGCAAGGCTCCAC
Source organism: Pogona vitticeps (assembly GCF_051106095.1). Lineage (NCBI taxonomy): Eukaryota > Metazoa > Chordata > Lepidosauria > Squamata > Agamidae > Pogona > Pogona vitticeps. Next base: position 208,898,055 of record NC_135784.1, read on the forward strand.
TGTAACAAGAACTGGCTTTCTAACCATAACACCTGCTGAGGATTGGTATATGCAGCTTCTGTATTCAATTATTGATATACTTCCCTCTGAGATACCAAAACCTTAGCCCTTTTCTAATGCAATGATTGTGAGTCTTTTTTCAAATTATGATTACCCAAATTATATAAAAATGATTGAATCTCATTTATTCAATCCTCCTTTCTCCATCTCTTTATGCAGATTACCAGCAGTTCTACCATCTCTTTTTTATTCTTTTTTTCCAAGCAAGGAAATAGGAAAGAAAGTTGTCTTGTACATCCTCCACGTCAAGGAAACTTAACCGGTAAGTAATAAAACAAACTGGATTTTATTTTAAAGGGATGGGGGTGGGGATGAGACATCGCATCAATCTTACAACATCAAGCCTCAGGGAGCTGGTAAAGAACCTATTAAGAAATGATAGAGTGGGGATTCCAAGGTCCAATAATCCTTCTGAAGCTTTATCAAATTCTGCTGGGAAGTCTCCTCTGATTCTCGGGCCAGCGAGGGCAAGGCAACTGGGAGTTGAGGAAGTCAAGCTTCCAAGAGAGTGTGACTTTTTCATCCAAATTAAAGATGGATGATTCAGCCTTCAAAGAAGGCGAAGAGAGGATTCTCTGTATTTTACAGCTGATCTGCAGATATTAAGGAGGCATTTTATCGCTCATTAATGATGGATGAACACTGTGAATAAATCTAGGGGGCAGGGGGGAGAGAGATGCACTGAATAAAGAAGGTCTAGGATTTTAGCTCTACAGGGCCTACTGTCACTGCCATCATGTTGCCAAATTTCAGCACCAAGAGTGGGAAAAACCCTTAGAACAAGCAAGAAATCCTTGTTCTGAAGAAATTTCCCCGGTTTGTCCCCAGGAAAAGCAAGTATTTTCTGTTTACTTTTAAATGCTTTTGCTGCTAGTTGGTAACATTCAGCGATGCAATCTGCTGCCCAATTCTGGCAGCATGGTTTCATGTGGTGAAGGGGAGGAGCTGTGCAAGCTGCCAAAAGTAACATTTGCAGGTGCAGACAAACTCTTGGCCACATAAAGTACAGGTAATGTAACAACAACCCCTGAAACCAGCATTCCTGTTCATACAATTCCATCTAAATCATCACACCATTTTATTTGTCCAAATTATTCCATAAAAGTTTCAGTTTTTGAAACAATGTCCAGTCAACCATTCTGAATGAAGAATTTTGCAAACGGCATACATTATGTTAAATCCATGAGCATAATATTTGCTTATTTTGCATACAATTTTCTTCCTTCACTTGTTATGCAGAAGATCACTGAGAGATAAAGATAACTGAATTCCCTGGATTGAATTTTGGACCACAACTCCCAGAATCTCCAAGCTAGCGTGGAGTAGCCACACTGCTTGGAGAATTTGGAGAGCTGCCTGTCATCCAGAAATACAAATCTGGGCACCTTTAATATAAAGCTTCCTGTGCCATGCATTATTGCAACCAAGCCACAAATACAACTTAACTGTATATCTGATCTCAGCCTTCTGACAACAACCATTATGTTCCAAACCGCAGATTGTGGTTAAAACAGTTAGTGCAGGGTGGCACTTGGTGTTGGACTGGCAGCAGGAAACCCAGGTTCAAACTCGTATCTGAACATGAACATGAATCTCATGGGGGCTAGTCAGTACCCCTCACCCTAAAGTACTTCACAGAGTTGTTAAGATGATAAAAATAGGGAGGAGAATTATATATGCCACTTTGACAATCCTGGAGGAAAAGTTGGGATAATAAGGTACAGATACATAAAGTACAGATAAATAGATAGATAGATAGATAGATAGATAGATAGATAGAGAGAGAGAGAGAGAGAGAGAGAGAGAGAGAGAGAGAGAGAGAGAGAGAAATAATACAGAATGAATGAATGAATGAATAACATGTGAAAAAGCAGGAAATGCATATTTTCACACCAGAATGCTACAGCTAATGTATTAAAAAAGCTGTCATTAGGCAATCAGTAGCCCTACAGAAGCTTCAATCTTACAAAATTTAGAGGGCCCCAAGTTTCCCATCTTTGCTATACCCTAATTAGCATTATTCCAGATGTTTCTAAAATTGCAGGTTGTGAGTGTGTGTAGGAGCTGCAATAAGCTGTCATAGTTCAAAGTCCATGTTCAAGTGTTCAAGTTCCATGTGTTCAAGGTCCAAGCCAGTCATTCCAGTCTATGCCACCCTCAGCTCCTCTCACAGCAAACCATTTTGGGCTACGTATCCATCATAAATCAGTACCTACATTTGTTATTATACATATGTGTGCCAACAAAAATCTATGCTATGGACTCATTGTGTAAGGGAGATGACTCTGGTCTTGTAAAGGCTATGCCACAGGAGTAGATCTGGTAGGTCCTATCAAGCTTTTGGTAAGACTTTGAGTATAACCCTAAAATGACCCTAGTAATGTCCACCTGCCATCAATACACCAACCTAGCTAGGTATAGAGGGGTCTTCACCAGATTTTTGTCTAGTATGTTCTTATTACGGCAACCATCAACACAATAACAGTGTCAAACAGCTGCAATCTTTATCAACTGAAGGGCCACACAGTCAATAAAATCATAGATCTACAAGATAAAGGATATATAACTAGAGACTTTTTCCTCCAAAGCAGAGAAACTCAAAAAGATCTTATTTATTCCCTGAACAAGAAAAAGTATCAATAATTTATTTTCATGTTTTTACAGAAACCACTTCAATTCCCGCCCCCCCTGACTTGCCAAACTGCTGTAACCACTGCTTTACAGAACAGTTACGTGTACATCCTGAAATACCTCTGCTCCCAAGTGGCTTGTGAGCAGAACACAGATTCCTTTATGTTACAGCATATTCTCACTCCTTTATTACAGAACGACACATTTCAAAAGCACCTTGGGGCTCTTCCCACCTACAGTCACTCCCACATGAACTCCTCTTCATAGGAGGGTGGAGGCTCCTAGACTCACATCTGAGCAATGCTCACAAAAGAGACATCATTTTCTAGTGAAATCTGACACATTCGAAAAACTGTCCCTAGAGTTCAACTTGTTCATACAATGGTTTCCTCAAAGTATCTCACAAACCCTCCAGTGCCCATCTGTTTCGTAAGGGTTGAGGTCACATATAAATCTTGATAAATATGCAGGAAGGAAACATTGTTTTATCCAATTAAAATTTCAGGGAGAAAACCCCTAAAAGTTTTTACACAGCCATACCTGGGCATCCATTTAGGTAGGTAGGTAGGTAGGTAGGTAGGTAGGTAGGTAGGTAGGTAGGTAGGTAGGTAGGTAGGTAGGTAGGTAGGTAGGTAGGTAGGTAGGTAGGTAGGTAGGTAGGAAGGAAGGAAGGAAGGAAGGAAGGAAGGAAGGAAGGAAGGAAGGAAGGAAGGAAATTTTGTTTTAAAAAGGCTTTAAACAATGGTCAAAATATACATTGTGTTAGCCTGGTATAGTAGTAACAGTTCGGGTTCCCTAGGTAGAGGATACTGAGATGTGGTTTACCATTCCCTACTCCAGGGGGGACATCCTGGGATTGTGCAGCTTGCCCAAAGCTACACAGGCTGGCTCTTTTCTCTGGAAGCACACCGGAGTACTGAACTCCTGACCTCTGGCTCCACAGCAATATACATAACTCACTGAGCTATCCAGAAAGCTCTAGCATGGTATAGTATGACGAAAGAAAAATAATAATCTTTTGGCACCTAGAGGACCATCAAGTCTGTTTTAGAATGAGTTTTGAGGTCAACCTATTTGAGTATAAGTTGATTACAAGGATATGTACTGTCTTCAGGCAAATGTGTGCAAGCAGGTTGAATCAGGGTACTTGTGTAATTTGGGGGTGATCAGAGCAAGTATCAGTTGCCCATGAGCAGAGCAGCATCCTTCATGGATCCTTCATTTCCATTCCTGCATTCGTAGGGTCAAGTTTTGTTTTGTGCAAAGACACATTATAATTTCAAGCTACAAATGGGAAATCTAAAGTAATACACAGTATCCCCAGGAAGACCCAGCTGGTGCCACAGGAGAAGGAGAGTGTCAGCTGAGCCCCACTGTAAAGCCCAAGAGACTCCAACCATGAGGGAGCTAGAGAGGACTTAAACTGTGGTCATCAGGTCCTATATATGCTCTTGCAGCCATTTGGCCAGACACTCACTTGCTTGCTTTATACTCTGCCATTCTCTTTAAAAGGACCCATTTCACAGAGCTGCACGGCAAAGTGAAAAGATTTCTATTGTCACTGCTAGCTAGAATTCCTGTTCTATAACATTCATTTTCCTTCCTTCCTTCCTTCCTTCCTTCCTTCCTTCCTTCCTTCCTTCCTTCCTTCCTTCCTCCCTCCCTCCCTCCCTCCCTCCCTCCCTTCCTCCCTTCCTTCCTTCCTTCCTTCCTTCCTTCCTTCCTTCCTTCCTTCCTTCCTTCCCTCCCTCCCTCCCTCCCTCCTTCCCTCAGCATAATTTATGCTTTACACTATTTTGATTCAGCATGCGTATGGCTGTGGATAAATGTCTGTATTATTTAATGCGCTCTGCTTGGTTAGGTCAGAATTATCACATTAGTGTGTCTGTCTTGTTCTGCACCACCTTTGCCTTTTTACTTTTTTTTTTTTTACTTGTTGATGTGGTCATGCAAATACCACTGCTTTTTTGTAATGCCAGAAGGGAGGCTGTTGGCAAGAGTGAAATCCTCCTTTGCATAAAAGTTTAAGGTCTACCATGTCCCCAAAAGTTATGGTGCTGAGTATCCCTAGATGGCTGCTTCCATTTTCTCCACTGGGAATGGCTTTTTCCCCCTACAGAGACCCAGAAATGCCAAAAAAAAAATTACCATGGACTCAACCAAATCAGAGCACTGGGTCAAGCATCAATCAGTGCAGTCTTATTTAGGCTGGGTCATCGGTCCACTCCACATCCCTAGCAGTTTGTATACCAGTTTTTATGAGGTGGTCCTTAGCTGAGGAAATGCTTTAGTCAATCCAGCTCATTCTGTCTCTAGGTTTGGATAAGATATATCTAGAAATTCATCTCTCTTCATTGTGATGACTATGTGTACCACTCAGAAAAATTCACTGCCACTTAAAACTATCAGTAGAATCATGAATGCGGGATGCATACAGGCAACATTCCGGGATATACTTATAAGTAAGGACAACAATGCCATCTCCTAACCTGCTCAGCCTTCAGTGTTCACTCTGAACTTGCTGTTGCAATTTTCCCACAATGCTGTCCCTACTATTGGACAGAGTTAATTGCCACCCTTCAGGCCAAAATCCTATTGTGAAATATCATGAACTCTCCCAGCTATCAGTCTCATGTCCCATTAAGCAACTAGTGGACGACTGGGTTCATGACAAATAATCAACAAATCCTCTCCTATTGCTAGGCCCATTTGAAAGAAACCTAATTTGGCTGCACACGAAATTGATAACTATAGGCCAATTACTTTTTTAATTAAAGTGGTAGAGAGGGCGGTGGCTGATCAGCTCCAGGCACTCCTGGAGGAAACTCCAGTCAGGCTTCAGGCCATGGCATGGTACGGAAACAGCACTGGTCGCCCTGCAGGATGATCTCCTGAGGGAGGCTGACAGGGGCAATATGTCCTTGTTGGTCCTCTTTGATATCTCAGCGGCATTTGATACTGTTCACCACGGTATCCTCCTGGGGTGGCTCTCCAAGTTGGGGAACAGTGGCCTCACTTTGGCGTGGCTCTGTTCCTCCTTGGGGGACCATCCCCCAGAGAGTGCAGTTTGGTGAGATGACTTCCACCTCATGGATCCTCAATTGTGGGGTTCCGCAGGGGTCAATCATCTCACCAATGCTATTTAATATCTATATGAGGCCACTGGGTGAGGTCACCCAGAGTTATGGGGCTCTATGTCATCAGTACGCTGATGACACCCAGCTCTACCTCTCCTTTTCTCCAACTGCAGTGGATGCTGTTCCGTCCCTTGAACACTGCTTGGAGACCGTTCTGGGGCGGATGAGGGCAAATGGACTGAGGCTGAATCCGGACAAGACGGAAATATTGTGCATCCTGAAAGACATAGCTTCCACCCCTAGAAAAATTATGGCAGATGCCCTGGGATGCAGCTAGGAACTCTCTTCAAAAGGATGCAGCAAGAGAAGTTGTCATGAGGAGCACCTGCAGCACATTTCAATATTTACCACTATACAACTGACCAGAACTGGGAAGTTATTTAGAAGTGCAATAGTTACCTACGATTATTTACTTTTTGAAGGAAAACCGCAGAACAAAGTTGTGCTCTAGAAGTAATACAAGAGCTGAAATATTGCAAAAAGTTTAAGTTCTGGAGGCAAATTGTCTCAAATTGAGAACTCTTTGTAGACATTACAGTGGTGCCTCACATATGTTACACACCAGTTGGAAGAACTCAGTATGCAACAGATTATATCCATGGATATTTCTTAACCTGAGCCAATTTGTCTCCAAAAGTTATGCTTTTTGTGTAGCAGGGCTATAGGATTTCAAACAATAATTATGTAATGTAATGTAATGTAATGTAATGTAATGTAATGTAATGGGTGATATATTCTAGTTATGTTCAAATTTTTCTTTTTAAGAACATTTTAAGGCATTTTAGGAAGTTTTAAATGGATTCTTTTATCAACCCTAAATGGCAAGGGGATAGATAGTGTCCCCACCATCTTTCACATTTTCCAAAGTGCAAAATCAGAATTGGCCAATAGAGGGCACTAGAGATTGCTTCCCTCAGTTTGTTTAATGTGCCAGCAAGTAGAAGGCTTGCTTTCCAGGGCTGGTGGTCTCATTGCCCTTTATGCTTTATAGAGGGCCCCTCTTGATGAACTATGCTCCCTTAGGAAGCATTGCAACAGGAAATGGAGGCCTAGAAGGAGGCTTCAGTCTTGACCAGGTGATAGAAATGAAGGTGTGTGTTTGTGGGCTGGAACTCCCAGGATTCTGCCTGGTGAATTCTTGGAGAATTCTAGAATCTGGAGCCCCAAAAAACAAATCAAAACAAAACACCTCCACAAGGCAGCACACTAAAACACAACATGAATCACTTTTGTGAAATGAGCAACAGGGAGGAGGAGGAGAAGAAGAAGAAGATGATGATGATGAAGAAGAAGAAGGCTGCCCCCAATATAACATTTCAAACTGTACTGACAAAAACAGATGAAATAATACATTTCTTGAAAATATAGAAACCTTGGATTAAAGTAACCTTTAAGCAAAACAAACACTTAAGGGAAAATGGAACTCCAGTGCTGCTTTCTTACACTTTTGTGTACTTGCTGTACATGAGGCAAAACCCAGCATGTACAGCCACCAGTTCTGTTTCCCACTTCTATTCTTCAAGAGAAAAATAGGCACAAAAACGAGGGAGTCTTTCTTTCTTCTTTACTGGTAAGAGTTTCATTACTGCAAAAATAGGTCACGTTTATTCTCTGGACTGAGGCACCATTATATCAAATTATGTCATGTCGACATCCTCTAAACAAATAAACCAAAAAAATGCAACCTCTTTTTAAAAGAAAACGTGAACTTCTTCAAATCTCTGGTACATTGCTCCAAAGGCAGATTTCCAAGTAAGGCAGTAGCCTATTCTTTGACATGTACCTTTTTGTGACACCCATTACTTTAAAAGGTACTTCCAATCTGGAAATTGAAAGTATATTTCATACTGGTGGACCACGGTTATTGTACAATTCAAAGACAAATGAGAAAGAGGCAGAGGTGAAGGAAACAGCAGTGATCAAAAGGCCTTAATTTAACCGGGAGTCTAAACACTGAAAATTTATCAACTGAGATCTCAGTACACTTATGTTGTTCCTTCTCCCCCAACTTTATTACTTAGGCAGTGTATTTACAGTACATCTTGCCCGTCTCTCAGTGAGTGTCTCCATGTGAACCAGAGCCCCTTCGGACACAGCAAACTCCCTCCTCTTCCGACTATGACTTTCACGTGCTGAGCAAGCGTGTTCCCCTCAACACGTATGAGTTCCACACACTTAAATAATGACAGAACGAGGCTTCTATGCATAGGTCAGGCTGTTACAAAGTGAGTTTCAAGCCTCAGGAAAGACTGAAATGCCCTTGATCTGCATCCAACTTATGGTGATCCTAGTTGGGTTTGTCAAGGTATGCGAAATGTTTTAAGAAGTTGCTTCACCAACACCACTTCCTAATGGCAAAGGCCACTTCAACAGCCATTAGTGCCAGTCACCACGTTCCAGTGGGGAATCTGAATCAAGGTCTCCTAAATCCTAGCCTGTCACTCTATCCATTACACCACACTGGCTCTCTAGTGCAGAGTAGATCCCAGATTTCTAAAATGTGTGTCCAACACTCTAAATCACCACACTAGACTGAGTCACAATTATTTGAACTGGGAGAGATGTGGTGCAAACCCTATTTTGGAAAACCTCATTCCAAAATATACCTGTGAGACATTCCTTCACCTCTCCTCCTGTTGCTTCAGGCACTAAGCCTGTTCTTCACTCTTTATCATGTACTATCCCTTTCTTAGCAACAGAGAACCACTGTTGTGCCAAACTAAAAATATATTATTCACACAATCAAATGATCTCTCCTCCATGTTTGGTAGAGTTTAAGAAGCTTTATAGCAACTTAAGAGTTAAACATCTCAGTTTTCTAGCACTCCCATTGTAAATGAAGTATTCCTGTTCCACTTCATTTGCCCTTCCCAATAATCCACCAAATTGATGGCAAAAATGGTCCAGTCCCACTCTTTTTTTTTTCATAACCAAGAATACAGACAATGCTGTGATAAGTCAACAATTTTAGGTTGAAATGACAGAAAGGTAGCATGGGTGGGGAGAGTTAATTGTATACTATGTGTAGTCACTATTGAATTTGTATTTTAGTTTCAATTTTGTAGGAAAAAAAAATGAAAAGATGGGAATATTCACTCCAAAACTAGGAACCATATACTGTATATAAATTTTCCCAATATTGCCTGAATTATCCTACGATGATCAAAGCTAAAGGATAATTTATTATTATTACATTTTTATGTGTTAATCTCAGCTATTTCACTTCAAAAGGTAGAAACACACAGAGTCCATTTCCAAGGACTAATATCAAAGAGTTAAGATCATCTTTCCAGGAAGCTCAGCTTGCACCAAACCTCCTGCTGTGTAAGGTGAGTGCAAATATTCATTCAACTAGAGATGGTGACAAGCAGAGATTGCCATGGACAGAAATAAAAAGTAGCATTTTTTAGACAAAGCAAAAGTATATGCCATCTTTAAAATTCACAAATTTATTTCAGAGTGAGTTCTTTGAGAACAATCCAGTCTTTGAGGACACTTCTGAAGAAATTGGTGGCTTGGAAGCTCATGCTGATATAAATTTGTTTGCCTCAAAGGTGCATCATACTTTTGTTTTGCTTTCAGTAATAAAATGTTTGCTCAGGAATGATCAAGTCTCATTCTACAGTCTACATTCATTGGCCAGGAGGAAATAAGACCACTAAAGAACCATAACTGACTCTCGGTCATCTGAATGAAAAGGAGCAATTTCCAGGTCAAAATGCAACACTTCCAAGGCTAGCATGGACTGTAACATCTCTCACTATGGAAATGATGCTCTCATGCTCAGGCAACCAAAGCTTGGTTTCATTAAAAATGCTGATTTTCCTTGGGAATATTAAGAACAGAGAGAAAATAATCAGTTTCATAGTACAGTATTCTTATTGGAATACATCCAAAGGAAAAGAATTAAGAACCTTCTCTCAGTTCCACCACCTCCCCAAGCTCACTTGGTGAAGACACGAGACAGGGCCTTCTCAGTGGCTGCTCCCAGGCTTTGAAATAACTGCCCTGAGAAGGGAGATTGGTCTCCTTCCTCTTGTTCTTCCATTGATAGGGAAAGACTTTCCTCTTCAGTCTTTCCAATAACCAATAAGTTATCTCAGGAATGCTGCTCTTTAACTTTTAGGTTTTTAAAAATTACTATACATATTTTTAAAAAATCTTAAGGAATGTCTAATTGTTTTGCAATTTATACTGTGTTTTTTCATTTGTTGTTTTGTTTGTTGCTTGTTTTTTTTATCTGCTGGGAGCCACCCTGGATCCCCTATGAGGAGAAAAGCAGCACAGAAATAATTTAAACAAACAGCTTAACATACCCTTTAAAGATGCCAAGAGATCAGATATATCAATAACACTAATTTTGCCCACGCTGGATCTCTCTAGATGAAATGGATTAATTACAATAGACTTTGGTATAAATTGAATAAATAAATAAACTTCCATCATCCTCAACCACCATGATTGCTGCTGCCTGGAAATGGTGGGAGTTATATTCCGACACATCTTAAGGGTACCAGGTGGATTGCATTGATTCCCTTCCACCTTAGCTTTTCTTATTGAGAATCAGGATTCCAACCCAGACCTCAGTGGCAAAATTCATTGTCCATTGGTGCCCTGCCTCTAAACTTCACCTCTGGCGACTGTGGCTCATGCCTGGCAAGAAACCTCTGGAAGCTCAATGGTCACACAAGAAACACCAGCTTTTCTCCTGCCCACTACACTTACGACCCTAGGTAGAGTCTCTTGAGGCAGCTACGTGTGAGCTTCCCAACACAACACAGCCTAAGGTCAATGGGGGGGGGGGAAGACGGGGGGGGGGAAGGACAGACAGCACACAGTGCTTACCAATGTACATTTACAGACAAATCAAACACCAGATCTACTGTAAATATGCTGGGGAGGATTGTTTTTCTTAAACTGAACTCTCAAGTCCAAACACTTCCATGAAGGACACTTATTTCTTGTCCCACGCTACGCTAAACCTCTTGCCATTTGGTGGAATATATACCTTCCCTGCAAATGATCCCAAATAAGGAGCCCAGTTGCGCACACAAAGAAATCCTAAGCAAAATCCACAAGAGTCCAGAGAGGCACTCTCTTCTGATCATCCGCCCGCCCTGGAAACCAGAAAGTAACCAGGCGTGCAGCAGTGACCCTCACATACAAAGGAAAATGTAGACGGCCACCCCAATGCAGGTTGCTACGCACAAACGCATATGCACAAAGGCGCGCGCGCGCACACACACACACTCCTTGCCAAACGCATCCCGAAATGCAGACAGACCCACAAACCTCACATGGGCGCACGGCTATTAACATGCCCTCCCTCATGCGTCCCGCGTGCGCTGCCTGCACAACCACACAATCTCACGCTCCTCCATGTGACAAGGGGGAAAAAAGAGCGAGAAGAAAATAAATCACGTCCCGTTCAGTGTTCTGCTGCATCCCAACAAGTGCCCTCTGCGTGACCCTCCTTTGCTCCCTTCTGGAAATCCATTGGAGGACGAAAACGAAAAAGTTTCCTGGTGGGACTGCAGAAACAAGCCCCGGCCCCCCACCTGATCCTACTGGGAAAAGCCATCCTTGCCTTTTTTTTTCTCCTGCCCAGAAATCTGGCACGGTAAGCCACCATCACCAGCTCTCCCTTCGCACTCGTTTGAGAGGCAATCCATTGGCAAGGTTCAGGAGCAAATATTTCCCCACACACGCACGCACACACTCCCACCCCACGTCGGAATGCCACTGATCGCCCCCCTCCCCAAAAATAACCCGCAGACCCCCGAAGCGTCCTTCGCCTCACCTCGCGGCTCTTCCCACGCGTGCAGCTTGCTTTCCCCGAGCGGCGGCGCCTCCACTAGGAGCAGCAGCCACCTCCACGCGCGCGGCCGCCGGGAGACCTCCACTGCATGATGAGCCGGGTCTCCCTGTCGGCGTCTGCAAGGAGGCTCGCCCGGCAGCGCCCCGGCTCCGGGTTTATTTATTTCTTCGTTTTGTTTTAATTCGGGGGGGGGGGCGGGCGGCGAGGCTATGCCATGGCTTCCGAGGGCGACCCTCGCGCCGCCGCCGCCCGCAAGGTCCGGGATTCGCGGGGTCGGCTTCCCAAGAGGCGAAGTAACGGGCGAGGAGGAAAGCGGGAGAGAGCTGAGTGAAGTGGGAGGAGGGAATGGGGACTTGAGGGGGGGAGAGAGAAGAAGGACCGCGCAAGCGCAGGGCGGCGGGGGGGACACTAAGCGCTCGCTGAGGCGTGCAGGGAAGCTCCCTCGCGCTTTCCCACCTCCTGTGTGCCGCCGGCGGCGGCAATGGCTCGGCCCTATCGGGGAAGGGGGGCGTGGCGCTGGGCGCGGAGGTTGGAGGGTCTTAGCGGGGCTCTCTCCCGCCCTCCGTCGTGTCGCATTCGGCTTGGGGGAGGGGGCGGGAAACGACCCCTAAGCCGGCTTCCCGCTCCCAAAGCTTCCCTCACCTGCCTCCAGGACTTGCCGCCCCACCCGGCTGGATACACGCAGAGCTTTTCCCACCGCAAGGAGCCTCTCGTGCGGCTCCAGTGACAGAAAATGAAAGTCCTTCCCCCATTTTCCTCGTGGTTTTATTGGGGTGGGAAAACCATACTTCTCTCTGTGTTCGTGTATGTGAGAGAAATCCTTGCAGGTGATACGAGTGCCACCTTTTGCTACGGTGTCTTTACCGTAGCTCACCTACAAATTTGGGGCTGGTGTGTCACCTTCCTCGGTGGGGTCACCAGCCGCCTATTAGCTTCGTTGTCCAGTTCTGGCTGCTACTCACTCCGAGAGGTGAATAATAGTAATGCTAATAATAAAGATAAATGGATTGTGGGGGAGGAAGAGAAAACAGAGGCAAAGCTTCGTGTTAGAAGAGGGAGCCCCCTTAGTCTGTGCATACAGATCAAGAAATAATTAAAAGGAAAATAGAAAAGGCAAAAATGTTGCAGCATCTTCAAGACTAGCTGCTGTATTTTGATGTGAGCTTCCGAGAATCAAGTCCACTTCCTCAGTCATAGAGGCACAAAGCTTAGGCATGCTGTTGCTAAGAGAGAGAGCGAGGTTTGCAGGCTGACAGGGCACCAAAACCATGTTCTGCAGCAACAGCCGACTTAGGCCTTTAAAATAGCTAGTACTTATTTATATATAACCAGGAGTGGTTTTGTTTTATGTTGTGTTGTAAGATTATTCTCCTGCTCATCATGCTCTACCCTGACATCAGTAAAGATAAAGTGTAAATATACTTTTACACCAATCAATATAAAAATCTTGTTTGAAATCAAGACATAGCTCTTCATGGCTCCTCCCCCCCAGGATGACGGAGTGCAATTCTTATTAACTCAGCAGCCATTTATGGCACAACATGAAATGTTTATAAGCTCCACTGTGGGAATGCAAACAGAGCGACGTGGGCACACCAGGTTTCAGATGCTGGAGACAGCGGAAGAGTATGTGGAAAAGTGAGATGCGTGGCGTGCAACCTGGACTCCATCCCTTAAGCAAGCCTTCTGTTTTCAAATGGAGGAGAGACAATACTGGCTGGTTACAGTACTGAAGAAAAGATTCATCTGCCAGTCTGGTCAGGTTTTGTGTATGGAATGGGAATTTTGTTCTTTGCCTCAGGCAGCAGAATGTCTTGGGCTGGCCCTGATTTTAAGACATGCAGGTGGGACTTTATCAGTCTAACACGCTGTCTGGAGAACCAAGTGAACACAAGTGAAAGCAGCAACAAGGAACACAGCCATCTGTGTCAGTGACCAGGATGTGTCCTCTCCATTAATGTTTGCCCCATTGCCATTTCTCTCACCAAAATAAATTACCAGTAGTATTTTGTAGGGCAGTGCAAAGAATGATTGGTCAAAACAGATCTGCATCAAAACAACCTGTTGTACAGGTTGGGATTAACCAGCCCTGAGCTGTTTTCAAGGTGGCCTGCACTGCTTATTCTCAGGTCTTTATGTTTCTGGATTGGGGAGAGAAACTGCATGGGGAAAACAAAGACCTCTAATTTGGGATTGAAAGCGCTACATGGTGCCATCAAATCTGGGAACATGGCGAGCCTTCAACGTGTAGGGAGACTTGCTCTCATACTTGTTGCTCAGCTCCTGCCCTTCAGTGAATCCACCCTACATTAGTCAGGAGCAAGCACTGTGTAGGCATCCTTCAGTCTCGAGAGACTATGGTAGCATGCTCTGTATGGAGGACTTGGAACAGCATCTAGTGTGGCTGAGGAGGCCAATTCGAGAGTTACAATCTCTTCCACACTGAAGACAAATCCAATCTGTCCCCTGTCCAGCTCCCTGGTTTTGCTTCCTTTGTGACTTCCTCTTTGCCTCAGCCTGCTGGACAAGGGTCTCTTCAAATTGGGAGAGGCCGTGATGTACCGCCTGCCTCCAGGCTGAACGATCAGATGTCAGAGTTTCCCATCTGTTGAGGTCTATTCCTAAGGCCTTCAGATCCCGCTTGCAGATATCCTTGTATCGCAGCTGTGGTCTCCCTCTGGGGCGATTTCCCTGCACTAATTCTCCATATAGGAGATCCTTTGGAATCCGACCATCAGCCATTCTCACAACGTGCCCAAGCCAGTGTAGACGTTGCTGTTTCAGTAATGTATGCATGCTGAAAATTCCAGCTCATTGTAGAACTACTCTATTTGGAATTCTGTCCTGCCAGGTGATACCAAAAATCCGTCGGAGGCAACGCATATGGAAGGTGTTCAGCTTCCTCTCCTGCTGGGCACAAAGTGTCCAGGACTCACTGCAGTACAGGAGTGTGCTCAAGACACAGGCTCTATAGACCTGGATCTTGGTATGTGTTGTCAGTTTCTTATTGAGCCATACTCTCTTTGTGAGTCTAGAGAACATGGTAGCTGCTTTCCCAATGCATTTATCCAGCTCGACATCTAGAGAGAGGGTGTCAGAGATGGTTGAGCCAAGGTACACAAAGTCATGAACAACCTCCAATTCTTGTGTGGAGATGGTAATAGAGGGAGGTGGGTCCACACCCTGGCCCATGACTTGTGTTTTCTTCAGGCTGATTGTTAGTCCAAAGTCTTGGCAGGCCTTGCTGAAACAATTCATGAGTTGTTGGAGGTCTTCAGCTGAGTGGGCAACAATGGCTGCATCGTCTGCAAAGAGGAAGTCCCGCATGCATTTCAGTTGGACTTTAGTCTTCGCTCTCAATCTAGAGAGATTAAAGAGCTTTCCATCTGATCTAGTCCGGAGATAGACACCTTCTGTTGCAGTTCCAAAGGCATGCTTCAGCATGACAGCAAAAAAGATCCCAAAAAGTGTTGGTGCGAGGACACAGCCCTGTTTCACTCCGCTTCGGATGTCAAAGGGATCTGATGTTGAGCCGTCAAAAACTACAGTGCCTTTCATTCCATCGTGGAAGGACCTGATGATGTTAAGGAGATGAGGTGGACATCCAATCTTGGGAAGTATTTTGAAAAGGCCATCCCTGCTAACCAAGTCAAATGCTTGCAAGCATTAAAAGAAAAGAAAATTGAAAATACCAAGAGAAACCTAGTCCCTAGCATTACTTTGACTTATCCAATCAAAGCCTGCACAAGAGAGTCAGTGTAACAAAGGCTCAGGGTAGCCAGATACCTAAAAGGAAGGAAATGCTAGAATGTGACCAATCTAGTAAACAATGTAGAACTTTCTTTCTGCTGTGCCTGGATGTGAAATGCTTAGTCAGGTGAACAAAAATATATGGAGTCCAGTGAGGTTGATCTGAACCTTTCCCAGGGGCTCAGCAATTAGAATTTCCTGGAGAGCGTTAGCTTTTATTGGGATTTCAGCTGTCAATGTTTCCTTCTTTTGCTGTAGCAACTTACACTAAGGTCCCCCTTCCCAGTTTTCAACAATTCTGACTACCAAAACAACAAATCCAACTTCAGTGATTTTTAGAGGCTGGAGAATTGACCAGAGAGCAATGAAGGTTTCTTAAACAACCCCATAGCTGAGTCAGAAACACAGAAATATCACTACTCAGTGATTTAATCATCATCATCTTAGAATTGCAGAGCTGGAAGGACCCTATGGATTGAGTCCAGCCCCTGTCAAGGAAGGCTCAGTGGGGAATTGAACTCCTAACCTCTGGCTCACATATCTAAACCACTGAACTAACCAGCATTTGGATTCTTACTCTGAAACAGATACACATCCCTAATATGTTGTGTGTTGAATTGTTTAAATTAGCTAATTTGTTTGCCGGGGGGGGGAACAGGAGCAACCCACACAAATTGGGAACAACTCCTCCTTTGGGATATACCTTCTCTATTGTTGCATCTAGAGTACTGCAGGAGTCTGTGGAGTATCGGCACTGAATGGGTGATGTGTAAGCTCTGCTGTGTCCTTCACTTACAAATTCCTGGCTTGTGACTGTGAGCTTTGAGCCTTATACACAAAGCCAGAGGTTTATCAAATTCTTGGTACAACAATAAGCTGTTTGGATGAGTTCAGTCACAGAGTGTGCTGGAACGTAGTAGGTGAAGTATATGGAAGTTCTAAAGCATGATGTGCAAATGTGCAACCAAGATAACAATGGCATTGCATCAAGCCTGGCCTTCAGTGCAGTGGTTTTAAAAAGGTTTGTAGCTCAGTAGCAAGAGTTGTGAGGTGTTGTATTTTACAGAAAGTAGTCCTTTGTTTGAAGAGGTGTCATGGTCTAGTCCTTTTCCTGAAGCTGTCTTCTATTTAACTGTTTAGGTTGGTCTTAAGAAGAAGAAAAAATCATAAGAGAGAAAAGAGGCCCCTCAAGTGTAGAACCTCAACAACAGACTGACACAGGTCAGCTAGATCTATTTAAATAATAGCAACTATCCAAATAAAGAACACTTGCATTTCATATATGTCTACAAAAAAATCGTAAAACGCTTTCGTCTTGCGAGTTTTTCGTTGCGCAAGGCATTCGTCTTGCAAGCATCACTGTATATGCTTCAGAGGTGTTGCATTTTTCTTTTTACCCAGTTCATCAGTGACCATGTTTGTGGTAGAATACCTGTGCTAGACTCAACCCTGGCATTTCCAAGTATGTACAGGACAGACAATTTTCTGAAATGACTCAAGTCCTGCTTTGGGACTTCCCTTAAGAATCTGATTAGATGGTGTGGGAATAGAATATAGGAGTAGACAGAGCTTGGCATAGCCTTTCTTGCATTTTTAAACCTTGGTCTGATACTGACACTCAATGTATACTTCACAGAGACAGATAACCCGGTAGCCCTATTTGCTATAAAGTAATTCTGCATGTTTCTGTTTTGGCACAATGTCTATATTTCATCAAAACATTTATCTCAAAATTAATTTTTGTTGTTTAGTCATTAAGTAGTGTCTGACTCTTTGTGACCCCATGGACCAGAGCATGTCAGGCCCTCCTATCTTCCACTGCCTCCTGGAGTTGTGTAAAATTCATATTGGTAGCTTCAATGACACTGTCCAACCATCTTGTCCTCTGACGTCCCCTTCTCCTCTTGCCTTCACACTTTCCCTACATCTGGGGTTTTTCCAGGGAGTCTTCTCTTCTCATGAGATGGCCAAAGTATTGGAGCCTCAGCTTCAGCATCTGTCCTTCAAGTGAGCACTCAGGGTTGATTTCCTTTAGAATTGATAGGTTTGTTCTCTTTGCAATCCAGGGGACTCTCAAAAGTCTCCTCCAGCACCACAATTCAAAAGCATCAATTCTTCGGTAGTCAGCCTTATTTATGGTCCCACTCTCACTTCCATACATTGCTACTGGAAAAACCATAGCTTTGACCATGCAGACCTTTGTTGGCAAGGCAATCTCTCTGCTTTTTAAGATGCTGTCTAGGTTTGTCATTGCTTTCCTCCCAAGAAGCAGGCGTCTTTTAATTTCGTAGCTGCTGTCATCATTATGGAGCCCAAGAAAGTAAAATCTGTCACTGCCTCCATATCTTCCCCTTCTATTTGCCAAGAGGTGATGGGACCAGTGGACATGATGTTAGTTTTTTTGATGTTGAGCTTCAGACCATTTTTGTCACTCTCGTCTTTCACCCTCATTACGAGGTTCTTCAATTCCTCTTCACTTTCTGCCATCAGAGAGGTATCAACTGCATATCTGAGGTTGTGGATATTTCTTCCAGCAATCTGAATTCTGGTTTGGGATTCCTCCAGTCCAGCTTTTTGCATGACGTATTCTGCATATAAGTTGAATACGCGGGGGGGGGGGGGGGGGAGAGACATTATACAGCCTTTTGAACCAATCAGTTGTTCCATATCCAGTTCTAACTGTTGCTTCCTGTCCCATATATAGATTTCTCAGTAAATAGATAAGGTGGTCAGGCACTCCCATTTCTTTAAGGACTTGCCATAGTTTCCTGTGGTCCACACAGTCAAAGGCTTTGGCGTAATCAATGAAGCAGAAGTAGACGTTTTTCTGGAGATCTCTGGCTTTCTCCATAATCCAGTATATGTTAGCAATTTGGTCTCTAGTTCCTCTGCCCCTTTGGAATCCAGCTTGCACTTCTGGGAGTTCTCGGTCCAAATACTGCTGAAGCCTACCTTGTAGGATTTTGAGCGTAACCTTGCTAGCGAGTGCAATTGTACAGCACTTGGAGCATTCTTTGGCACTGCACATCTTTGGGATTGGGATATAGAATGATCTTTCCAGTCCTCTGGTCACTGCTGAATTTTCCAAACTTGCTGGCATATTGAGTGTAACACCTTAACAGTGTCATCTTTTTAAGATTTTTAATCGCTAAACTGGAATACCATCACCTCCACCGGCCTTGTTGTTAGCCATCCTTTCTAAGGCCCACTTGACTTCACTCTCCAGGATGTCTGGCTCAAAGTCAGCAACCACATTATTTGGGTTGTCCGGGATATCCACATCTTTCTGGTGTAATTCCTCTGTGTATTCTTGCCACCTCTTCTTGATGCCTGCTGCTTGTGTTAGGTCCCTACCATTTTTGTCCTTTATCATGTCCATCTTTGCACAAAAGGTTCCTTTAATATATCCAATTTTTTTTTTAACAGATCTCTGGTTTTTCCCTTTCTATTATTTTCCTCTATTTCTTTGCACTGTTCATTTAAGAAGGCTCTCTTGTCTCTCCTTGCTATTCTTTGGAAGTCTGCATTCAATTTTTTCTGTAACTTTCCCTATCTCCTTTGCATTTTGTTTCCCTTTTCTTCTCTGCTATTTGTAAGGCCTCGATGGACAGCCACTTTGCTTTCTTGAATTTCCTTTTCTTTGGGATGTTTTTTGTTGCTGCCTCCTGTACTATGTTACGAGGTTCCATCCATAGTGGTTCAGGCATTCTGCCCACCGAATCTGGTTACTTAAATCTGTTCTTCACTTCCACTGTGTATTCATAAGGAATTTGGTTTAAATTATACCTGAATAGTCCAGTGGTTTTTCCTACTTTCTTCAGTTTAAGCTTGAGTTTTACTATAAGAACCTGATGATCAGAGCCACAATCAGCTCCAAGTCTTGTTTTTGCTGACTGTATAGAGCTTCTCCAACTTTGGCTGCAGAGAATATAATCATCTGATTTCGTATTGCCCATCTGGTGATGTCTATGTTTAGAGTCGCCTCTTGTGTTGTTGGAAAAGAGTGTTTGTGATGGTCAGCTTGTACTCATGACAAAACTATTAGCTTTTGCCCTGCTTCATTTTCAACTCCAAGGCCAAACTTACCTGTTGTTTCTTTTAAAGTACTCCATACTTTAGCATTCCAGTCCCCTATAATGAGAAGAACTTCTTTCTTTGGTGTCAGTTCTAGAAGGTGTTGTAAGTCTTCATAGAATTGGTCAATTTCAGCCTCTTCAGCATTGGTAGTTGGTGCATAAACATGGATTACTGTGATGTTGAAAGGTCTGCCTTGGATTCGTATTGACATCATTCTATCATTTTTGAGATTATATCCCGGTACAGCTTTTCCCACTCTTTGGTTGACTATGAGGGCTACTCCATTTCTTCTATGGGATTCTTGCCCACAATAGTAGATATGATAATCGTCTGAATTGAATTCGCCCATTCCTATCCATTTTAGTTCACTGACGGCCAGAATGTCAATGTTTATTCTTTCCATTCCTGTTTGACCACCTCCAGCTTCCCAAGGTTCACAGATCTTACATTCCAGGTTCCTATACAGTATTTTTCTTCGCAGCATTGGACTTTCCTTTCACTTCCAGGCACGTCCACAGCTGAGTGTCCTTTCGGCTTTGGCCCAACCACTTCATTAGCTCTGTAGCTATTAGTCCTTGTCCTCTGCTCTCCCACAGTGGCATGTTGGACGCCTTCCAACCTGAGGGGCTTATCTTCCAGTGCCATATCTTTTAGCATTTTGTTTCTCTTCATGGAGTTTTCTTGGCAAAGATACAGGAGTGGCTTGCCAGTTCCTGCTCCAGGTGGATCGCGGTTAGTCAGAACTCTCCACTATGAGCTGTCCGTCTTCGGTGTCTCTGCATGATATAGCCCATAAAAAAGTAAAGGTAAAGGTTCCCCTTGACAATTTTTGTCCAATCGTGTTTGACTCTAGGGGGTGGTGCTCATCCCCGTTTCCAAGCCATAGAGCCAGCATTTGTCCGAAGACAATCTTCTGTGGTCACATGGCCAGTGCGACTTAGACACGGAACGCTGTTACCTTCCCACAGAAGTGGTTCCTATTGATCTACTCGCATTTACATGCTTTCGAACCGCTAGGTTGGCGGGAGCTGGGAGAAGCGACGGGAGCTCACTCCGTTGCGTGGATTCGATCTTACGACTGCTTGGTCTTTTGACCCTGCAGCACAGGCTTCTGCGGTTTAGCCCGCAGCGCCACCACGAGAACTCTCCACTATGACCTGTCCGTCTTGGGTGTCCCTGCACGGCATAGCCCATAGCTTCTCTGAATTATCCATGACTACACAGGCTGGCTCTCCTCTCAGGAAGCACAGTGGGGAATCAAGCTCCTAACCTCTGGCTCTGCAGGCAGATAGCTAAACCACCAAGCTATCCAGCCAGCTGAATGATGAAAAGGATTACTCATATCCAAAAAGAGCAGGATCTGGTCCTACACTAAGAATTTGTCTTACAAATAATTTATAAGCTCAGAGAATTTGCAAGATAATTACCCATCTTGTGCATTATCTTCATGTCAGATTCATATCTGTCTACAACCTACATACACTTCAGCTATTCCACTATAAGTGAATTGCTTAGAGTCGACGCCTCATCAGAATCAATGTCTGAACATCATTGCATTTGATTTTATGTCGAAAAGTCTTTATTGGATTCTTGAAGAAGAATATCCAAAAGAGTACACAAAAGAAAAAGAAGCTAATCTCTATTGGTCACATAATTAAGATTCAGGCAACCTTTAGCCTTGATCAGAGTCTGGAAATATATATATATATTTGGATTTAAAAAATCTCAGAATCCTCTTTCCAACAATGCTACTGTCCTTGTGCACTAGCAGAACCTGCAAACAATGATGTAAAAAGCTCTTCTAAGAGAGTTGGCTGGTAGAGGTGGAACATGAAATGGATTCTCTTCCACCAAGCTGAAAAGCACAGTATCCAAAGTAGGTCAAATTATTTTAGGACCTGAGGCCCTCAGCAGTATAATGCCATAATGACAAAAATGCCTTAATCACAAGTCCATTTCCATCACATTCCAGTTTGGCTCCTTGAAATAGGGACATGGTGGCGCTGCGGGCTAAACCGCAGAAGCCTGTACTGCAGGGTCAGAAGACCAAGCAGTCATAAGATCGAATCCACGCAACGGAGTGAGCTCCCATCACTTGTCCCAGCTCCCGCCAACCTAGCGGTTCGAAAGCATGCAAATGCAAGTAGATAAATAGGGACCACTTTGGTGGGAAGGTAACAGCGTTCCGTGTCTAAGTCGCACTGGCCATGTGACCACAGAAGATTGTCTTCGGACAAATGCTGGCTCTATGGCCTGGAAACGGGGATGAGCACCGCCCCCTAGAGTCGAACACGACTGGACAAAAATTGTCAAGGGGAATCTTTACCTTTACACCTCCTTGAAATAGCCCTTTTCTTCAACTTAATAGCAGGCCTGTCCCCATTTGGACCTACCTGTTGATGCTCGTAGCTTGCCACTTTCCAGCCTAAAGCCATCTCTCACCTTTCAATTTCCATTCTGTCTCTTTCTGATCTTTCTCAGTCTGCTTCATAGCCCTGTTTGAAGGATATGATGTATGTGCTTCTCAACCTTGGGTCCCCAGGTGTTCTTGGACTGAAACTCCCAGAAGTCTTCACCACTAGCTGTGCTGGCTAGGCAAAGGTGTGCAGACAAAATGTGTCAAATCTAGGGTTGCAGGCTGTGGGTGTAAGTGAAAGAGAAGTAAAAGCCTGTATGAAGTGTATGAATTACGCAGGTTTGTACTAAGCTTTTGCAAAACTTATTGTGCAATATAATTTTTATACTATCATGCAGAATTATTTTTTGTTTTACAAATTATGGAAAGGAGAAAGATGCTAAGCAGTGCACAAACCCCTTAATCTATCCCAGTGGTTCCCAACCTTGAATCCCTAGATGTTCCTGGACTAAAACTCCCAGATGCCTTCACCATGAACTGTCCTGGCCAGGATTTCTGGGAGTTGTAGTTCAAAAACATCTCTGGAATCACTGGTTTAAAGCAAGAGTAGGCAGATGACGCTAATTTTGCCTTGCCTTTTCTGTAACCCTGTTTCCAGGCCCTTTTCATATCTTTTCTCTGTTTTTTGTGCCACTCGCTTTAAAGGAAAAGTGTCACACAGCAGAAATGATTTGGGAAATTGAATTGAGCCTTGAACTTGGAGAATGATTGCTTGCTTGCTCACTCACTGTTTCAAGGAGATGCAGTGAGGGAACAGACTTCTTCAGAGTGTGGGTGGTCTTGTAGCGTTTGCATGAAGGAACAGCAGCAGCAAGGGCTATTTTTAGCCTAAAGTAGGCCAGGCAGCCCCAGAAGAAGTTTTAATGTGAAGATTTTTTTTTTTAATGGGAGGAGAGACTCCTTAGAAGAAGAAAAAGGAGAAAGCAGGAAATTAAACAAGAGGCGCAACCAAAAGGTGTTCCAGTTCAGTAAATATAAGGGTCATGAGACAAACTAGCTGGTGTCTGTTTCTTTCTCATAAATTTATATAACATGCCTTCCTTTTAAATATAGGAATGGCTTTCAGAACCATTACACTGCATAGCCAGTGGTTCCTAACTCTGGGTCCTGAGATGCTCTTGCACTACAACTCTCACAAATCCAGACCATCACAGCTAGTGGAAGTTATGGGAGTTTTAGTCCAAGAACATCTGGTGATCAAGATTGGAAACCACAGGCATAAGCAGTAGTTTTCTGAGAAAACGGGTTGCATAGAAAGCTACTCTTACAGATGCATTAGCCTCTCCCTCCCTCCCCCATCTGTGCATTTGTGTATGTACATGTGTGTGTACACATTATCTGCCAGCGAGTTGTATAGCCTAATTTTCCATTTTACTATGGCGTAGAGATAAACAGCATCTTGCTCTCAGGGGTGCTCTGGTTTTACTGCTAGCATTACATACATATTTGAGACATGTTTTTTGCAGGTTGCAAAATGAAAGAGGATTATAATTAGCCATGGCTTCTGTGATTAATGCTTTGCCAATTGTAAACCCAAGTTATATAAACAGACTTTCCGCTGTGCAGTATCCAGTCTTGAAACCATACATTGCCAAATTGTTTTCCAAAGTTTTATAACCTAAATCACAGGAACAATTATTTTAATGTTCTCCACCACTCTGGAAACTCTAAGCTTTCCCCATGTGACTGCAGCGCCATATGGGTGGTTGCTACCTTTCAATTCACCACTGTTCTGTGACATCTTCTACAAAGTTTTGTTCTGAAAACAAATTCCTGAACTCAATCAGGTGTTGAATTCAAGAACTTTTCACTGCAGATATCTGGTAGATACAATGTGAAACACTGTGACTTTTTTACATCAGAAAATCTGGAACAAACAGAGCAAAGAAAAAGGGATGTAGAGGAGCTGCAAGGAGGTCTAGGCAAAAGGTGTTCACCAATCCCCGTTACGGCATTAGGTCCAACAAATTCCTCACAACAGCTATCCTGGATCTGATCCTCACTAACAGAATAAAACTGGTCAATGACATAGAAATAATATAAATTTTGTATGGGAATGACTGCCTCCCCCTTTTGGGAGAGCTGAGAGCAATATAATGCACGCCCTCTTTGTTGTAATAACAAAGTTCAAGAAAGATGGTTTCAATAACCTTAAGAGAATAATGATTGATATCTCAAAGTCAAAACTACTCAAAGAGAAGGAAATTTGTGATGCATGGAGCTAAGAATATAAGCAGACAGGTGGATCTGAAGATGGATCAGATAGCAAGAGGGTGTGTAACCCATCTGAAGGTCACCCTCTAAGCTGCATGGCTGTGCAAGGATTTTAATTTAGATGTTTCCTATGCAGTTCCAGATTCCTGGTTTAATTCACTGCACCACAATAATTTTTGCAGTGCTTTTCCTAATTGCTCCAACCACTTTATTTTAGCTATCCGTACAGATGTAAATATGCCAGGTGTGGGGCAGAGGGCCACCCATACAAGTATGTCATAATAAAAGCTGTAGTAAAAGACCTACTTTTCTAATTTGGCAAATGGTTTTGTTAGCATCCTAATGGTAATTTTACTGAATAAGACCAACAGCAGCAGAACTTGTGGAACAGTTGGTATTCTCTTTTGAATCTATTAGACTGGTGTGCAACTTGTGGTCCTTCAGATATTGTTGGGCTACAGCTCCTGTTGTCCATAACCAAAGTAGTAATAATATGTAGCATTCACCACAATCACTTTTGAGAGGTGCACCACCCCTGTGAGGTGGGACAAAGGGTCAAGAATTGACCCAGGACCCTCTTCCTGGGTGGGTGGGGCTTTAGGGTGATGTAGGGGATTGGTAAGACCATCCTGGGCCTATAGGAGGGGTTCATAAATGCCAGGGTCCCCCGTGACCATAGTGCGGCCTCAGGATTAGCCCCTGAAGTGACATGTTGCCCCCAAGGCCCTGTATGCCAATAGGGATAGATTGGAGGGGTTTAGCTAGAAAAGGGGTGGCCATACGGCATGCCTTGGCATGTCCTTAGGCCACCTGGGGCTGAAACTCCACAGTGGTTGCTGAAACACCACAGTGGTGATTTTAGGGACCTTTTGCACATGCTTGCCGCTCTTTGCAGAGACTGGCATGGCTTGGAGAAGATGGAGGACAAGGAAAACCAGCTCCCTGGTACCCAGGGGCCCCCAAAGGTGAAAAGCCAAAAGGACCTGGATGCCAAAACCCCAGCCAACCCCAGAGAGTGGTACATGAATACAGAGTCTGATAATGAGAATATGCTGCCTCCATCACTACAATGCCTAGAAGAACCTGAAAGATGCCACAATATGGAAGCTCCCTTTTATATAGAGAAATTGTCTGAAACATCGGTATGTAATCATTTGTAGAAGGGTGGTGCCAGAGGGTTGCTATATATGATTACTCTGTGTATGTTTTTGTTAAAACTCCTCTTTGATTTTTCAGGAACCTTCCCATTTATAAGTAAGTGGAACTTCCCTGAAAAAATGCAAGGCCATGAGATCCATTGTAAGGGTAAGCCTTTATGGAATTCTGAAACACTGACTGGTTATATGAAACAAGTGTGCATGGGATGCCACCTAGAAATGTTTGGTCAAGAGGGACATGTCTGTCTGTCTGGAATGCACACAGCCTTTCAAGAATGCTGCGAATGTTATGTGGATAAAACTATTTTAAGACTATTTTTTATGTTCTTACATTGGTTGCTTACCAGCATCATCTTGTCTACATCACTAGGAGAACTGTGGATTATATGTCTGAGCTTTTAAAAAATGTAACAAATTCTAATAACACCTATTATTTTTTAAAAATTACTGAGAAAATCAGATCAGAGTTTTCAAGAGACTGTGTTAACCAGGCTTAAAGGCTATCATTATAAAACGTTTCTCTGTCAAGCCTGTAAAATTTGAATTAAAAAAATACAATGCTACATAGGAAAGGGCAACTGTCTTTACAATGCTACACAGGAAAGGGCAGCTGTCCTGAAAAGCAAGGGTTTTGAGGTCAGATCAGTTTGGGAACATGAGTGGAGAGCTATGCTAAAAACAGATGAAGAGCTCAAAGAATTCCTTGCTTCAGCCGATTTTCCAGAGCCCTTAGAACCATTGGGACTCTCTCTTTGGGGGTTGTACAAATGCTGTCTGTCTGTACTACGGGCCTAAACATGGAGAGCAGATTAATTCCTATGATTTTACCAGCCTTTACCCCTATGTCAACAAAACTAAAGAGTATCCTCTGGGTCACCCCGAAATCATTTTTGAGAACTTTGAACCTGTGTCTGCATACTTTCATTTTGTAAAGGCTAAATCTATCCATCAAGAGGCCTCTTTTTCCTAGTGCTACCCTCCAGGGTTGGTGGAAAACTCATGTTTGCGCTGTGTGCCCCTTGTGCAGAAGGCCATCAGCTAGATTCATGTCAGCATTCTGATGAGGAGAGCCTTGCTGGGGACATGGTGTACTATCGAGCTGAATGAAGCCATAGCAAAGGGCTACAGGGTTGTGAAAATCTATGAAGTGTGGCATTTTGAAAACAGATCAGCAGGCCTGTTTTCAGAATACATAGAACTACACCTTCATCACAAACATGAAGCCTCAGGCTTTCCTGAGTGGTGTGTCAGTGATGCAGATAAAGATAAATACATAACGGATTATTACAACAAAGAGGGAATGCATCTACGGGAAGAGAAGATTGCTGCTATTTCCAGAGACTGTTACAAGGAGTTCATCAGTTCATCAGTGTATTGGACAACTGACCCAGGATCATGCTCTCTATATTCCTCCCAGTTTTGACGGAGTAGATCTAGAGGTCATCTAGCTTTTCGTCCAAATAGTAATTCAAAATGGATAAATCCTGTACTTTCCTGGGGTACAGATCTATAGGCGTATAATAATGGCTGTAATTTATGGTCCCAGTCATTGGGATTCTCAGCTGTGTATGCTCAAATCATTCTCATTAGGGAACCATTAAATTTATCAACTAAACCATTGGTCTGGGGATGATAAGGTGATGACATGATGTGAATAATGCCACAATCTTTTCATTAATTTGAAAGTAAATGAGGTTCCCAAATTGGTAATTATCTTGGGAGCGAAGCCCATACGACACATATAATTTATTAGTGCATCTGCCACTGTCTCTGTTTCAATATTCTGCAAAGATACAGTTTCCGGATACCTTGTGGCATAATCAATTATTGATAAAACAAATCTATTCTCCCACTTGGTAACTTTAGGTAGAGGCCCCACTATGTCTAGGCCTAATCATTGAAAAGAGGTCAAGATGACTGGCAAAGGGCACAGCTTAGCCTTGGTCTTGTCATTCACAGTACCCTGTCTCTGGAGGTGTCACGGCTCTAATAATATAGTTTGACCTACTTCCCCATCCCAGGCCAATAGAAGTTTTGAGCAATCCTTTGCTTAGTACGTGAGATACCTAAATGGGCTGAAAATATATCTTTATGCGCCTTTTCTACAATTTTCTTTCTATATTTGGAAGATACTACCAGCTGTCGGAGAATGCTTTCCCCTCCCCTCATAGGGTTCACTAGCGCCTCTCTATATAATAGGTCTTCTTTTATATAGTATCTTTTTAGGGTTTTCAGGGGTCAGGGGCCCTTAGCTTGTCTAAAGCATTCACTTAAGGTAGGGTCTTCCTTTTGTTCTTGTCTAAAAGATGGATTATTAGGATTCCTCATGGTAACTAGATCAGCTGTTTCACTCCCTTCTCTTATTTCAGGAAGTGTTTCATTCATGTCCTCATGGCTTCAGTTTGCAATCCATGAGAGCGAGTGGTCACTAAAACACTCTGCACATGCTCAGATAAATCTGGGCCTATTAAACATGGGGCAGGAATTTGATCCACTATGGTCACTTTCCAAACTCCTGACCATCCCTTATATCTTTGCCATGCGCAGCACCACTATTTCAGCTCCAATCCCTTTAATAGTAATGTTTTCATGGTCTAACATATTTTCCTTGGGGACTATATCTGGGTGGCATAATGTAACTTGTGAGCAAGAATCTTTTAATGCTAGATACTTAGTATCATCAACATAAATAACATCTCGGGACCCGCGTAGAAGATTCTGGTTACATTTTATCAAAAAGCATTGGATGACCCTAGCCACAGGAGGCTTTGGTTTCTCTGGCCTCTCTGTTACTTGTGTTGCTATGGTTACAGCTTCAACTACTTTTTTAGAAGCTCCATTACACTGTACACAAGATACCTTCTTTGGCTGACTAGAATTTCCCCCTTTTTTGCTGGTTAACATCTCTTTTCTTTAGGGTTTAACACTGGACCCAAAAGTGTCCTTTCTCCCCGCACGCATAACAAAATTTACTGGCTCTGGGTTAAAAATACAGGGCCTTGCCAATCTTCCCTTCAGAGCTATTTTGTTTCAAGTGACTCAGCTCTGGGGATGAGGGCTTGCCTTTAAAATAGTTTCCAGTAGCTTGGGTACTCCTGAGGTAATCTCTACTGGGTGGGGTCCCTCTTCTCCTGTTGTCCCACACTTTCCCACCAATTTTTACCTCAGAGAACCTGGAGTTTCTTATTTCACTTCTGGTATCAGCTTTTTCACTTGTTTCCAGTATATTTTTAGGATTTTTGTCTCTTACTAAACAGCATAACTCCCCAGGTAAAATAGAATAAAATTGATCCAACCCAATCACATTTTTCATTTGTTCTAAAGAAGTGACATTCTCACACTCCATCCACTTCTCCAAACATTGAACTAATTTAGCCCCCAATTGGGAATAAGATTCATCAGGCTTTTTGTCAGGGCGTGAAATTTTCACCTCAGATGTTCTTCATTGATGCCATATCTTGAATAAACCATTTTTTCTATAAGCCTCAAAGTCTCTGGCCTGCTCTAGGGGCATCTGTGAATACAAATCTGCTAAATCTCCACTTATTTGGGATCTCAGCAATATCTATCATTCTTCCTTTTCACATTAAAATCCCAGCATGCACATTCAAAGGAAATTAGGAAAGATTTTGGGCAATCACCTTTTCTATATTGGGGAAAATTCTTTAGGTCTATTTTTGAGATTTCCCTCATTATTACAGTTGTTATTGTTGTTATTTTGAGATGTCAATTCCAATTGTTTCATTTATATTTGAAACTCCATTTCTCTTTGTCTTAATTCCATTTCTTTCTCTCTTTAATTCTATTTGTCTAGCCTCAGCTCTTTCCTTTTCTCTGATTTCTAATTCCTTGAGTTGGCGTTCCTGAGCTTTTTCCTCAGCTCTGAGCTGTAATTCCTGAGTTTTTTCTTCAGCCCTAGCTTTTTCTCTAATTTCTAATTCCTTAAGCTTGAATTCCTGTAGTAACCTCCATTTTTCAAACTCTTGGGAGCTTAGATCACTTTCTCCCCCAAGGCTCTTCTTATTCCACAGATAGAGGAACTCCATTTCCCTCCACTTCTTTAGGTAAACCTTGTGACTCTTGAGGATCAATTACCTCAATTACTAAATTTTTACTTTGTTTAGGTGGCATACGTATGTGTATTTATTTAGATAAGAGCTGGTTTATATGGCAGAGATAGTCAAGCCTCTTTTTAAAATACATTTTCTTTCTAAGATACTATATAGCTCTCTCTCGGCAGCTAAGGATGGCTACACTTTTTGTTTCTGGCACCTCACCAGCCACACTGTTCCTTGGTCTGAGACAATCTTTGTGCCTCCAGACACAAAAGAACTTCTGATCTTTTTCAAGCCTCTGCTTGTTCCTATAATCTCAGACCTATTTTAATCCCGGCTTCCACTTTTTCTCTACAAGCGCTCCCTTAACTCTCGGAGCCTTGGATTTTAAGTCCGTCCACTGGGCCTGTCCAAATCCTGAGGTAACCTCAAACAGAATTTTTCCTTTCAGAGTCACTCCCTATCTTTAGTCCCCCCCCCAAGATCTGCGTTCAGGAGTCCTGCTACTAAGCTTTTCCACAAAAACTCTAGCGAGTCACCCACTCCTTCATGACAGAACCCTGACTAACAGACATTCTTGACTCAGAAATTTTCTCTTTAAACGTTGGCTTTACTGGTATCTTTCTCATATCCCACCGCTGGACACCACTTGTGACGTTTACCATGTAAACCCTGCTTGTTTCCCCAAACAAAGGGTTCACGCTACATCTCCTCACCAGCAGATAACAATTGGGACATTCCCCCTTTTCTTTCTCACTACCACCAGTGGATTTCCTTTATCCACAATGAATTTTAGTCAGAAACTTGTCAGGTTGCTGCCAACAGAACTTATTTACTGAATTGTATTAACTTTAATCAGAATCACAAATGTTATTTATTCAATGCATATAATCAAATCATTCAAATATCATATATCTTGCCACCTTCACCACCTGCTCTATATCTCTTGACCAGCTTCTCTTTATTATTATCTCTTCTCACTATCTCCCTGACTATATATCTCTCTCTGTTTATTTTTTCTCTTTCTTTCCTCCTTCTCTTCTGCCAAAACCTTCTTCTCTCTTTTGACTCTGCCCCTCCACTCCTCTCATAGGCTCATGCAAATGAGACCCAGATTGTGAGTGACAGAAGTGTGTGTGTGTGTTTAGTCATTTAGTCGTGTCCGACTCTTCGTGACCCCATGGACCAGAGCACGCCAGGCCCTCCTGTCTTCTACTGCCTCCCGGAGTTGTGTCAGGTTCATGTTGGTTGCTTCGCAGACACTGTCCAGCCATCTCATCCTCGGTCGTCCCCTTCTCCTCTTGCCATCACACCTTCCTAACATCAAGGTTTTTTCCAATGACTCTTTTCTTCTCGTGAGATGGCCAAAGTACTGGAGCCTCAGCTTCAGGATCTGTCCTTCCAGTGAGCACTCAGGGTTGATTTCCTTTAGAACTGATAGGTTTGTTCTCCTTGCAGTCCAGGGGATTCTCAAGAGCCTCCTCCAGCACCACAATTCAAAGGCATCAATTCTTTGGTGGTCTGCTTTCTTTATGGTCCAGCTCTCACTTCCATACATCACGACAGGAAAAACCATAGCTTTGACTATGCGGACTTTTGTCAGCAAGGTGATGTCTCTGCTTTTCAAGATGCTGTCAAGATTTGTCATCGCTTTCCTCCCAAGAAGAAGGCGTCTTTTAATTTCAGGGCTGCTGTCTCCATCTGCAGTGATCAGGGAGCCCAGGAAGATAAAATTTGGCACTGCCTCCATATCTTCCCCTTCTATTTCCCAGGAGGTGATGGGACCAGTGGCCATGATCTTAGTTTTTTTGATGTTGAGTTTCAGACCGTTTTTTGCACTCTCCTCTTTCACTCTCATTACAAGGTTCTTTAATTCCTCCTCACTTTCTGCCATCAGAGTGGTATCATCTGCATATCGGAGGTTGTTGATATTTCTTCCGGCAATCTTAATTCCGGCTTCGGTTTCTTCCAGTCCAGCCTTCCGCATGCCTTCCGCATGCCTTCCTACCAGGGGCTTATGGGATTTCCCAATCCCCTGTGCCCCTTAGGACCCCCTGCAAGTCTCAGGTGGATGCTGCCTGAAGACCCAGAAATAACATGGAGCAACCATCGCACCCACAATCACACTCAAGCCCATCATCCTTCTCATCACCCCACATCAGGGTGCAGGCCGGCTTTCTTGCACTTTTCGGCGGCTTCTGCTCAGGTTTTGCAGTACATACGAATATGTGTTCTGTAGATCTGCATTTTCTTCTTAGATTTTCTGTGTCTTCAGGCAGCATCCACCTGAGACTTGCAGGGGGTCCTAAGGGGCACAGGGGATTGGGAAATCCCATAAGCCCCTGGTAGTAACCTTGGGGGCACAAGCGCCTATTGGCTTTCACTGGGGCCTTTTGGCTTGCCCAGTGAGCTGGTTTTCCTTGTCCTACATCTTCTCCAAGCCACACCAGTCTCTGCAAAGAGCATCAAGCACTCACAGAAGGCCCCCGAAATCACCGCTGTGGTGTTTCAGCAACCACTGTGGAGTTTCACCCCCTTGCAGCCTAAGGGCATGCCAAGGCATGTCCTGCAGCCACCCCTTTTCTAGTCAAACCCCTCCAACCTCTCCCAATTGGTCTACAGGGCCCTGGGGGAGACACGTCACTTCAGGGGCCAATCCTGATGCCACAGTCTGGTTACGGGGGACCCCGGCATCTATGAACCCCTCCTATAGGCCCATGGTGGCCTCACCAACCACCTACATCACCCTAAACCCCTAGCCACCCAGGAGGAGGGCCCTGGGTCAATTCCCACCTCACAGGGGTGGTGCATCTCTCAAAAGTGATTGTGATGAATGCTAGGTACTATTACTACTAACCAATGCCTGTACTGCCTGGGAATAATGAAGTTGAAGTTCAATAACACAGAGCTATATAATCATTGAGTTGGAAGGCTCCTACAGTATAAGGCCACTGAGTCCGACCCCCTGCTCAATGCAGGAATGCAAGTCAAAGTAGATCTGAGAGATGTTTGTCCAATTTTCTTTTGAAAGCCTCCAGCATTGGAGTGCTCACCATCTCCTAAGGCAGAGGTGGGCAATTAATTTCTATAGCGGGACCACATTAAAAAATCTGAACTGTGTTCAGGGGCTGAACCAACTTCACTTAAAAATAAAATGAAACAGTGATGTTATGATTGTTTTTATTTCAAACTTGTTAATCTTCACAAATATTAAAGAGTTTTTTTGTGGTATGTTAAAGATAAGCAACTGATCAACTTTAGACAAAAAGCTATAAATGGTTGTGATGTCCAAAACTGTCCGCGGGCCAGACAGGAGTGGCTCGCGGGCCGCACTTTGCCCAGGTCTGTCCTAAGGTAATGGGTTCCATTGTCATACTCTCAGAATTAGGAAGTTTTTCCTGATAATCAGTCAAAATCTGAATTTCTATAAGTTGAGCCAATTATTATGTGTCCTGCACTCTGTAATGATCTATAGCAGATCCTACCACTCCCCTGTGTGACAATCTTCTATGAAAAATGTTAATGTCTCCCATCAATCTTTATTTTTTAAATCAAATATCCAGTTCTTTTAATCTTTCCTCATAGGACTTGATCATCCTTATTGCCCTCCTCTGAACCTGTTCCAGTTTGTCAACATCCTTCTTAAATGCGGCATCCATAACTGGATATAGTGCTCGAAAGGAGGCCCAGCCATTGCTGAATAGAGGGGAATTAGTTCTTCATAGGATTTGCAGACTATACTTCTGTTAATGCAGCTTAAATAGCATAGGTCTTTTTTGCAGCCACATTGCACTGTTGGCTCATGTTCCACTTGTGATCTACAATGACTCCAAGATCCTCTTTGCTCATCTTATTATTATGCATTTGTGTCATCCTCCCCCCCCCCAGGTGGGGAGCTTTGCACTTATCCCTGTTAGATTTCATTCTATCATTTTCAGCCCAGCGCTTGATCTTGTCAAGATCTTTGAGTTTTATTTTTATTTTCCATCTGGAGGGTCAGTTACACCTCGGTAGAAGAGGTGGAATAAAAGTTACTTATGGCAAATATGAAGTACAGTTTGCTAGTCTTCTCAGATATTTAGCCTTATATCAATACTTGAGGTGTTTCATATTTGTACATTAATTTATCTACTATTTCTTTGAGGAAAACAACCCTTTATAGCTAAAGTACAATACTGCACATCCATTATTTTATTGATGGCATGACATGGATCACCTTGTCAGTATTTAACATGTGCACCAGAGCTAAATGTCACACACTCACTAACAGCTTCCTCTTGAGAAGATTATATTTTCACCTTGTTTTATTGTTTTCCACAATCCTGAAGAGATGTTACCCACAATTCATCACTAGCAGTGCCAATGTAAGAACCATCTCTGGGGACTGATTTTAGAAGAAATTATTTTCTATATGTTGACAAGCATGTCAATCTTTTTTTCTTTCTTTCTCAGTAGCTAGGTCAATAAATGCAGCAGTGGCAGCATGAGGGGAAAATCAGAGTCTCTCAGAATCTTCCAGGTGATAAAGCCTGTTCTTACCAAGTCATGGACTTTTCATTATCCAAAATTGTTAGAGTGCCTTTTCCAAAATGATGGGATAACATATTCTTCTCAATTTCATCCAGATCAATCCTTGTTACTGACACCAAGCCATTTTAATTTCCAGCAATGTCACAGAGTAATTCTACAGTAAGGCACTGGGGTGAATTAAGATAGCCTTGAGTCCTATTCAGAACTTTAAAAATGGTTTTTTTGGCTGCAACTCCCAGAATCACCATCTTGCATAAGTACCACTGACCATGATGACTAGAAGGTTTTGGGAGGTGTAGTCCAAAAAAATAACTGTTCTAAGCTCTGACCCCATTAGAAGGATTGAAGCCACAGAAGCTGCCTGACAAAGGATATGGGCCAGAAGCCATGATGCAAGGTTCTGCTTCAATATCAGCTAGACCTTAACATTGACTGTTTGTGTGTGGAATTATGCTCACATGAAATTAACTGAGTTTGCCTATATAAACAACACATCGCTAAGAACACAACAGTAAACAACTAATTTTAATACATTGGCCAACATCCATTTGTAGTTACACAACTGGTGTGACTTCTAGATGCAAATTGCCCCAAGTTAAGAAATCACTGTACACGTTATCAGTTGCACAATGAATCATATAACTTAGTCTGTGACAACTAATGTCTATATTAACCTCTTAATTTGAGGCAATTTTCCCTTCAAGTTCATGCTGTTTGTGTTATACCACAGTAACTAGATAAGAGGATCTGAGTCACCATCATCATTGTTGTTGTCTTCAACAACTAAGTTGGTAATGAGTAAATGTGTCTTTGAAGGATGAGGACCCTTTGGTCTGGTAGATAATTTGGACCTCAATTCACAGAAGTGGTGGTCAGAATCTAGGGTTATGAGAGATGTAGTTCAAAATGTGGAAGGCCAGAACTTTCTCACCCCTCCTATAACTGCATTTCTTCTTGCCTGTCTATTGTTTTGCAACTGAGAAATCAGAAGACTGGGGTTTGGAAGGGCAGCTAGAAAGGAACTAGAAAAGATCCTCAAGTGTAAGGATCTGTGACTGGAGACCAAGGTTAAAATCATCCATACTATTATATTCCTGATTATTATGGAAAAACATGAAAGCTGGATGGTAAAGAAAGCAGACAGGAAAAAGATTGGTTCATTTGAAATAAGGCGCTGGAGGACATCTTTCCAGGTACTATGAACCATCAGAAGGACAAAAAAAGGGTACTGAATCAAACGAAGCGTGAACTCTATAAGAAAAAATGCTGAAATGAAGGCTGATGAACACTGGGCACATCCTGAGAACAGAAAACAAGATTCTCTGAGAATTACAATAATTCTGGGAATAGTAGAAGACAGCAGAAAAAGGGCCTTGAGTTTGCAAAACCTGAGCAGGGCTGTGAGTGACAGGAACTTATATATATTTTAATTGTATTTTAATTGTTCTAAATTTTATTGTATTTTAAATGTTGTAAGCCACCCAGAGACCATTGGATAGTGTGGGCGGCATATAAATTAAACAAACAAACAAACAAACAAACAAACAAACTTTTAGAGGCTACTCCTTCATAGGGTCACCATAAGTCAAGTTAACAATCCATGACAACATCTATTGGACAATGGCAGACGGAAATAGTGCTTTATTCTATGGTGCATTCTTATGTGAAGAGCCACATGGCTCACTTTACCATATCTCATGCTCAATAACTACTCAGGCTGCCACATTTTTCCCTCTATGGGATATGTGAACCAAACTTTACTCAAGTGTCTTACAATGACAGAGCCTTGTTATGAGAGATCCGATTGCGCAACGCAGAGTGTGAAGTCAAATCAGTGGTGGGGGGCTGAATAGTAATATGATAAATAGCACCATGGCAGTAAAATGCATGCATGTCCCCAGTCAGGTGGAAAAGACCAGCTGTTAGAGGACATGTTTGAACAGGTGCAGAAGCTATGCCTGGGAACAAAAATTAACCCACTAGTAAGCATAAGACACTCGTCACACGGAAGAGGAAAGCAGTGTTGAAAAATGAAGAAGAAGAAGAAGAGAGAGAAAGCAAACATTGGCTTTTGTTGATAAGAGAAGCACACAAAAGGCCTGTCGAACTGTAAGGCCATTTGTACTGCCCAATCCTGGAAGAAGGGTCATTTGATCAACCTCCCGGAAATGGGAAGGAAAAGGCAGCTGGCCATAGCTGACACACCAATGCTTTCCTGAACTGATAATCATTGAGCTGTGACATTCCTATAATGGAGTTATGGGTCTGTCTGCTTGTGTGCACATGTCATCCCCTTGACATAGATTTGTGCTCACTGCCTATCTCACAGCCTTCTATTATCCTGTCTCCCAGGTTGCTGGGATGTGCAGTGGCTTGAGGAAACATGTAAATTCTAGGGCTCCCGGCCAGCTCTAGGATTTGTATTTTCACTTGCCTTTCCCTTATAGCCCTGATTCTTTGTTTTGAGCACTTTGCATGCTTACCTGTCACTTCATGCATGGCTAGATTTCAGAAGATATTTGCATGTGGGAATGATTGAGTTCTCCCCATGTGGATTGCCTATAGGTTGATTGCATAGATGATTTTTCCCGTCCTTTCCAGTGCATGTACCTGTAGCCTTATAGTACCTGCAGTGAAAAGCTAACATTTTTATGATGTTCCAACCACTATAACATGCTAATTCTGACATGCAAGCCTATATACTGTACATTGTCCCAATCAGAGAAAAATGCAGCAGAGGGAGAGCAGAGGTAAAAGAAAGATTAGGAGCCCATTTGATAGCTTCAGTCAAGATCATTCCAGCCATTACAACCTTGCAACTGCTATAAAAAAAGAGAGAGAAAGAGGCAGAGATATAGTCATGTATTTTTGTCATTGCATGCAACTTTAAACTACAATGTTTAACACTGATCTCCTATTGATGGAAGATTGGTGATTATCTGGCATTTGTGCAAATATGTTGTGCCTATGGTGGGAATGATCAAGGAGAATTAGTGGGGCTTCCCTGGCAATTTTTAGGTGTCCACCATCAGCAAACATCAGAAAAATATCCAGCTCTGTAATTATGCCACTTGTATAAACAATGTGCTAGATGGACTCCATATTTCTGTCAAGAATGCAATAAGGAAATCAGGGGCAGAAAGAAAAGAAAAGTAACAGAATGAATACAATGTGCTTTGCCCTTGTTAGTCATTGCAGTGGCTATGTAGG
The DNA here is from genome assembly GCF_051106095.1 of Pogona vitticeps. NCBI lineage: Eukaryota > Metazoa > Chordata > Lepidosauria > Squamata > Agamidae > Pogona > Pogona vitticeps. Next base: position 208,935,110 of record NC_135784.1, read on the forward strand.
TGGGCAGGGTCTATCTAGAATCATAGATTAGCAGAGAGTGATGTACTTTGACTCCTAACAGCCATAAGCTGCATGGACATAAATGAGGCATTCTAGACTTAGAACATCTGGAGATTAACAGGGTGAGAAGAATTGTGATAGAGTGTGCTTGACTACCAGGAAGATGCTGTGGGCTATAGCTCAGGGGCCTAGCACAAAAGGCAGTGGAGCACACGACTGAACGTTTCCAGTTCTAGACTTGACAGCCATAGCTGAATGCAGGAGCAGCTCATCAAAAAATCTGAGAGGTGTGTATGTCACCCTCTGCTCTAGTCACATACCACCTTTGGGTGGATGTATGTGGAAGTCTGGGAAAAGCTGTAATAGGAAAAGTTGTAATGGGATATAATCTCAAAAATGATAGAATGATGTCAATACGAATCCAAGGCAGACCTTTCAACATCATATTAATCCAGGTTTATGCACCAACCACCAATGCTAAGGAGACTGAAATTGACCAGTTCTATGAAGACTTACAACACCTTCTAGAACTGACACCAAAGAAAGATGTTCTTCTCATTCTAGGGGATTGGAATGCTAAGGCAGGGAGTCAAGAGATAAAAGGAACAACAGGGAAGTTTGGCCTTGGAGTTCAAAACGAAGCAGGGCAAAAGCTAATAGAGTTTTGTGAAGAGAACAAGCTGGTCATCACAAACACTCTTTTCCAACAACACAAGAGGCGACTCTACACATGGAAATCACCAGATGGGCAATACCGTAATCAGATTGATTATATTCTCTGCAGCCAAAGATGGAGAAGCTCTATACAGTCAGCAAAAACAAGGCCTGGAGCTGATTGTGGCTCTGATCATCAGCTTCTCATAGCAAAATTCAAGCTTAAACTGAACAGAGTAGGAAAAACCACTGGGCTAGTCAGGTATAATCTAAACCACATCCCTTATGAATACACAGTGGAAGTGAAGAACAGATTTAAGGAACTAGATTTGGTGGATAGAATGCCTGAAGAACTTTGGATAGAGGCTCGTAATATTGTCCAGGAGGCAGCAACAAAAACCATCCCAAAGAAAAGGAAATGCAAGAAAGCAAAGTGGCTGTCCATTGAGGCCTTAGAAATAGCAGAGAGGAGAAGGGAAACAAAATGCAAGGGAGATAGGGAAAGTTACAGTAAAATTGAATGCAGATTTCCAAAGAATAGCAAGGAGAGACAAGAGGGCCATCTTAAATGAACAATGTAAAGAAATAGAGGAAAATAATAGAAAGGGAAAAACCAGAGATCTGTTCAGGAAAACTGGAGATATTAGAGGAACATTTTGTGCAAAGATGAACATGATAAAGGACAAAAATGGTAGGGACCTAAGAGAAGCAGAAGACATCAAGAAGAGTTGGCAAGAATACACAGAGAAATTATACCAGAAAGATCTGGATGTCCCAGACAACCCAGATAGTGTGGTTGCTGACCTTGAGCCAGACATCCTGGAGAGTGAAGTCAAGTGGGCCTTAGAAAGCTTGTCTAACAACAAGGCCAGTGGAGGTGATGGCATTCCAGTTGAACTATTTAAAATCTTAAAATATGATGCTGTTAAGGTGCTACATTCAATATGCCAGCAAGTTTGGAAAACTCAACAGTGGCCAGAGGATTGGAAAAGGGCAGTGCCAAAGAATGCTCCAGGTACTGTACAATTGCACTCATTTCACACGCTAGCAAGCTTATGCTCAAAATCCTACAAGGTAGGCTTCAGCAGTATGTGGACCGAGAACTCCCAGAGGTACAAGCTGGATTCCGAAGGGGCAGAGGATTATAGAGAAAACCAGAGAGTTCCAGAAAAATATCTACTTCTGCTTCATTGACTACACAAAAGCCTTTGACTATGTGGACCACAGCAAACTATGGCAAGTCCTTAAAGAAATGGGAGTGCCTGACCACCTTATCTATCTCCTGAGAAACCTATATGTGGGACAGGAAGCAACAGTTAGAACTGGATATGGAACAACTGATTGGTTCAAAATTGGGAAAGGAGTACGACAAGGCTGTATATTGTCCCCCAGCTTATTCAACTTATATGCAGAATACATCATGCGAAAGGCTGGACTGGAGGAATCCCAAGCCGGAATCAAGATTACCAGAAGAAATATCAACAGCCTCCGATATGCAGATGATACCACTCTGATGCCAAAAAGTAAGGAGGAATTAAGGAACCTTGTAATGAGGGTGAAAGAGGAGAGTGCAAAAAATGGCCTGAAGCTCAACATAAAAAAAACTAAGATCATGGCCACTGGTCCCATCACCTCCTGGAACTAGAAGGGGAAGATATGGAGGCAGTGACAGATTTTACTTTCTTGGGCTCCATAATCACTGCAGATGGTGACAGCAGCCACGAAATTAAAAGACACTTGCTTCTTGGGAGGAAAACGATGACAAACCTTGACAGCATCTTAAAAAGCAGAGACATCACCTTGCCAACGAAAGTCCGCATAGTCAAAGCTATGGTTCTTCCTGTAGTGATGTATGGATGTGAGAGCTGGACGATAAAGAAAGCTGACCACCAAAGAATTGATGCTTTTAAATTGTGGTGCTGGAGGAGGCTCTTGAGAGTCCCCTGGACTGCAAGGAGAACAAACCTATCAGTTCTAAAGGAAATCAACCCGGAGTGTTCACTGGAAGGATGGATCCTGAAGCTGAGGCTCCAATACTTTGGCCATCTCATGAGAAGAGAAGACTCCTTTGAAAAGACCTTGATGTTAGGAAAGTGTGAAGGCAAGAGGAGAAGAGGACGACTGAGGATGAGATGGCTGGACAGTGTCATTGAAGCTACCAACATGAATTTGACACAACTCCGGGAGGCAGTGGAAGACAGGAGGGCCTGGCGTGCTCTGGTCCATGGGGTCACGAAGAGTCGGACACGACTAAACGACGACGATGTGGAAGTCTGAGCACATACAGTGAGTCATCAGGAAGGGTGGCATAAGCCCCATTTGCTGGGTGTGCTGCAGCTTTCTTCCATTATTTTGTCTTTATAAAAACTGAACCCTCAGGGATGTCACGTAGGGAGTCAGTGGAGCCAGATGTAATATCCTGCTTCCAAATAACCCAGCTTTCCTATTTCCTATATCTACGGTTCTTTATTCACAGTCTTTTCTTTCACAGCCATTCATGAAACAAATGAAAACTCAGTTTGAATGAATGACTCATTCATCATGTCAAAACAACTGTCAACATGTTTCCCGATTTAACTGTTCTATGCCGTACTTTTTGTGCTGCTGCGCACATGTGATTAACGTAGTTTATTAAATGCACTGGAAAACTGGAGAGCTGCTGCTACAGCCACCATGCCTGATCAAATGTCTCAACAAATCAAGTGGCTTTTGTAAAGGGATCGTTTGTGTGAGTAAGGAAAGCTGCCCAAGTTAATGTGTCAACCATGAATACTTGAACTTTGTATCTCAGTGTTCAACAGGTCTTCCTTCCAGGTCAGCGTGTTAGTTTATTCACATGACTTAAATCAGGGTGGGCAACACGCAGCCTATGGGCTAAAATTGTGTCCCACCTCATCACTCAGTTGCCCCAGGACCTCACAACTTTTTAAAAAAGAAGTAACTTCTGAAGTCTTTTTATGCTGTCTATGGAACGCAGGGCCTGGCTAACTTGCCACATTTTGAGAAGCCCAAGGACTCTATTTAATGATAAACCATTGCTTTCGGCCACTAGTGAGTACACTAGCATGACACAGCCTTGTCTACATCAAACCCCATTTCCCCGCAGAGAAGCAGTATCAAGTCAACCACTGCAGTGCACACGCTTTACATCCAGGTATCTAGATTCCTCTGGGGAAAGTTGGCCTTGTGTAGAAGGAAAAGGCAGCAGGCACTCAATGTGTGCTGATTCACCACTAATGAATGATGACATATAGATTTATTTCTGTCAGCAACTCAGGAAAATCTCTCTCTCTCGGTACTATAGCTACCTGAGTGCTACAGATGGTATGGTTCTTTTTCTGGATAAATTATCAAGCACTGGAAATCAAACATAATTCATGTTTAAAATGTCTGATATCATACAATGGGAAAAAACATTTCAAACCAAATCATCTAAAACTTTGTGTTTTGCATGGGAACTTTATGGGCTGGATCCATGGTAGGCTTTCCAAAGATGGAAGAGCTCAGCTCACAAAAAGTGCCTCTGCTCAATTTCCAGGGATCCCCCTTTCCCCATCACTATAGCCCAGGCCACTGGCCATCCCCTGACTTTCTGTATAGTATTTCCAGAAGACTGGAGGGTTTGCTCTAGGAAGCAGGGCAGTCTGCTTTTGCCAGTCAGCTACAAAAGTCTATATCTGATTCTAAACCTCCCCATCACCACCACTATTTGTTGGGTCTAGTTATTACATTCTGTAATGGCTATTACTGCTTCTTATTGGTCTAACCTCAGGTTACTAAATGTGCTTCATATATGGCTCATATGCAACCACAGCTAGCTGAATATACACGGAGTAGACAATATGCATCTGGGATTAGCATCCAGATGGAACACTAGCATAGATTTCAAGACAAGAGCAAAGCAAAATGCAGGGCTGTACAGACGTGTCACAAGAGAATCAGTCTGAAGGCAAGGTCAATTATAGCCCTGGATAAAATATGAAAAGCCTGTCTAGAAGCCTAGAGAGGGACACAGATGGACAATATAAAACAGTAATCAAATCTCACTAGTTGGTTTTCACCAGATCAACCTGTATTTCTGACGATTCAGTATTTTTCATATATGCAAGAATCTGTCTGAGTGCACCCTAAGACGGTTATATGTAGGAATAGGCCTCCTTTGACAGATGTCATTGACGTATAGCTTGAGTTCTGAAAAATTCACTCACAAAACAGCACCCTAACTGACACCAAATACATTGAGACACATCTTTCCATGGGAGCAGTCTACCCAAAATGTGTCTTATTTAGGGCACCCCTTGTTCTGTTCTCAATACTGCTTCCTGCTGATTCTAACAGAGCCCCACGTCTGAGTCCCTATTAAAAGCAAGCATTTTCCCCCAGAAAAAAGGGAGGAGTGGATGGGTTCTGAGTCGCAAGTTGAGTCCAAGTCATTGGGGGGGAAAAACTGAGTTAATTCCAAGTCAAGTCACTGGTGTGACTTAAGTCTGACTTGACAGCAATTCCTTTAGTTCCCATCCCTCCTTTTTGTAGGTACATATCAATAAAATAGAAACAACTTAGATTATCTGATGATGTTGGTAAAATATCGGGGAAAAGGAGTGGAAATACTAAGGTAACATTGAACAAATCGCTTTTATAGTAGAATTTTGCCCATTCAGAGCATACACAGAAATCATTTGGGGCCATCTGCATGTTTTAAAACATATGTGTTCCTCTCCCCCCACTCAAAATCCCCTTCTGCTTATCGTCATGCTGCAAAACACAAGCGCAAATACTTTTGTTGTCTGTTGTTGTCTCTCTGAAGTGAAACAAGATTCAGATGAGCCCACAGCCTGTCACGTTTGACTGGTTAATGCTCAGGCCAGGAGCAAGCAAGAACAATTTGTGCTCCAGCATGTGGGGAAACATTCAAAAGCCATTCTCTGCCAAACTATTAGCTGATGTTTAGAAAATGTTCTGTCTCATGGTTCCTCTGCAGATGATCATAAATGTATATAATTAAGAAGTAATGCTTGATAGGATGAGCAATTTTGAACCTGTCTTGTGTGCACTCAAATGGAACCAGGAAATACAGTAAATCCAGTAGTATGTTGCCCTGTTCAGCCTTTATTTTCCCAGATCTCAGCAACATACTAGCCAAAATCCTGTTGGGCAGGTTCCGCCTACACAACAAGAATGACACTATACTCAGCAGATTACCAATGGCTAAAGATTCCCCTTTCCTATCCCTATTTCTAGGTGCACATCACTTTGTCTCATTGTGTGGGAGCCGTGCACACCATGAAACAAACAAACAAAAAAAGGAGAAATCTTTAATTATTCCTGTTGCCCAGGTGGAGCTGCATAACAGGATTCTAGCTACTTAGAAATGAATCTCTGGCCTCCAACCTCTCCACCATCTCTTGCTCCATTTGGAAAACAAGTCTGAACAGCAGAGGTTTCTGCTCATGTGTAGCCTCTTCACAGGAGCAAAAGAGCTAATTTTCCTGGGTTGCTTGTGTGTAAAGTGTACACACAAGCCAGAATCCTTGTCTTCTTCAGATAAATTGCTTTTCATGTCATGAAAGTAACATCGGATAAGGGAGAAAGTAGATCTCTGTGTTACACAGAAATGAGTAAGTATTGACGGCTTAGGGGTTATGAGATTGTTCTTAAAGAATTAGGTGGAAAGACTAAAGTATGAGATGCTATGTAGACCTTAAATTAGGACTCCCACAGGTCTGTCTTGTCATCCCTCTTCCCTCCCCTTTCCCCTGAAACTTTCCCAAACTGAACAACACAGTTCTGACCCTCTCTATCCCACATGCAGAAGTCCAGCGCATGAGCAGCTGAGACAAGTCAGCAGTGGTGACGGGACAAAATTGCTCACCTAAGGGAGTATCCTAGTTTAGACTGTATGTGGCAAAGACAGCCCTGTCTTCTAACCACCTGTCCCTGCCTTCCCTTTAGCATCTGTTGCCTCACTCTTAGTAATAGGCCCAGCTCTACATAAGAGCTGTTCTGGCCGAGGACTGAATAGCAGGCAGTTCAAGATGAGACATTTATCTCGGCAGCCGAGAGTCTTCCTTGTTGTGGGAATAAAGGGATGTACTATATAGCCAAAGTGCTGTAAAGCTCTCAGATAGGCAGCTTCCTGGGCACCAGCTTGGTGAGCCCTAGGAGCACTAGGTTATCAAGTCATGGGGTCCGGATTGCTAACTCTATACTCTCCATCTCTCTAAACAAGTTCCTGGTAAGAAGGGCCATAAGGAGAAGTCTCTCTGTTCTGCCTGCTTATCACATGCCTTAGATCTAAGTGCCTCATCTAAAATTCATGAGTGGCAGAGAGTTAATTATGTAACAGATTGCCCATAGATGCTCTACTGCTTGGGAGTATCATGGTTACCAAAGGCAACTGTTATTTGGAGAGCTTTCTGGTAGATGGAAAACTGCTTGTAATGTTTTTAATGATACTTGTCCTGTTGTAAATGGGCTAACTCCAAAGTTAGAGTAGATCCATTAAAATAAACGGGACTCTAGTTGTGACTAACATGACATTCATATCAAAGGGTCTACTTTAGGTAGAGATTTGTAACATATCGTTATTCTATTTTATTGTTATTGTTCTGTGGCTACATCTATGTCTTCCAAGGAGACTTGGGGATGTCAGAGATAGTTTGAAAAATAGAACAAAATAAAAGCCTGGTCTTCTATTTTGTGCCTTGCTTTTAAATGTATCATTACTATTGATTTTATTTATAATATATAATATTTGTTTAATTCTTTTGTAATATTTGTATCCCTACTGCTTTTAAGTATTGTCTATTTTATGTGTTAAGCTGCCTTGCATCCTTTTTATGGAGAAATCAGGGATAAAAATATTTTAAATGAATAAATAATTTTAGGAGAGAGAACCAATGTTTTCCTAGAAAATATCATGCTATACCTTGAAAATGGTGTAAAATGTTTTTGCTCTTTAGTCCACACACCACATAGTGGTCCATCTATCCATTGACAGCAATGGTACGACTGTACTTGTACTGACCAAGTTCTCCACTTTCTTGCTTGTAAGAATCAGTCAGAGCTTGGAAATATGGCATGTTTCTCCAGTAAGGTCAATATAGATGTTCTGGGGCTTGTCCTTCAAAACCTGTTTTCCACATTCTGTGTTCAGTGAGCAGAATCATAATGGAAGCAGGACAGTCTTCTGTTGCATCTGAGGTCATCAATCTAATTTAGGAGATATAGAGCACTAGCAAGGCCATCAACAAGCAAGTTGAGCTCAGGAAGATTGGAAAATAGAAAGAGTGCTGAGGTGCAAGAGCCAGGAAAAGGAAAGGAGGAGTCTTTCTTAATTGACCCCCACTGCCTGACACCTCAGGTGGCTACCTTACTCTGCCTAAGAGCAAAGACTGTGTGTTCCATTGAACTTCCAGACACATTGTAAGGACAATGCTGCCCATGCGCTGAAAGGCCTTGCCCTTCGTAGATGAAGGGAAGGGGGGGAAAATAGCCGCTATTCGCATGCAATTTCTTCACATCTCATGAATATATAAATAGCATCTGATAACTGTTTTTAGTAGCACGTGACTATATCTAATAATAGCATACTGTTGCTCAGTCAGTTCACCATTTCTTTGTAGGCTATTAGCCCCTGATAGTTGACTGATGTTTCTTCAGCTGTGGGCTCCAACTGCTTGGGGATGGTCTTGAATAACACCTCCAGACAAACCGTTCCTAGAATTACCATTAAAAATAAACAAATCATTTGCAGCAGCTTCATTCTAGTCGTGGTAGGGGAGAAAATAAGAGGTATCTCAGAATTCTTTTACTGTTAAGCATTGTCACTAACTGGAATTACCCCTTCATTGCTACCTTACGTAGACATCTCCAAAAAGGACTTTGGGTGATTTTGGAGAAGTGTTTCAGATTACATAGAACCCTCCTTGCTATCTTTATAATTCTTGGACCACCAATGGCTAAGATGAGATGAATAACCTTTGACCAAATGGTCATTACTTTGGAATGAGTTTCTTCAAGCTGTGCGTAATGTACTTTGGAGCACACAAACAATCTCAATTTCTCTCTCTCTCTCTCTCTCTCTTTCTCTCCTCTCTCCCCCCCCCGGTATGTATGTGTGTGTTATTCAATCAATGTTCCCACAGAGAGAGAGAGTCACTGGATGGTTTGTGGCATGTACCGAATTTCAGCATTTCCCCATGGGTGGGCACTCAGCTATATATAGCCTACATGAAGAAATGTTAAAATTTCAGTACATACCACAGAACATCCAGTGCATATCTGATGGAAATCAAGGCTTTTTCAAAAATTTTGGTGCAGATCTCTAAATTTAAGAATTCTTTAGTTTCTTAGAATTCACACTGAGGCAGGATGCTGTGGGATGCTCCATGTTTTCTCCCACATATCATATCCATCCCTCCCCCTGCCTTCTTAAATTGTGTTACTTGCCTCTGGACAGAGCTGATCTTTTTCTTTAGCTCCATGATGTACAAAACTCTGAAAGCCTACCTGAAATGACATTTCCTTTCCTCATGAACAAATATACCCTTAGGCACCAATGTAACCTTGCTGCTTACTAGGAAAAGGGACAACAACAAAGCTGAGCAGAAAGGGCTGACTGGAATATAGATTTCCTTCCCAAAGTGATATATCAATTTTGCACATTCCAAGCCTACCTTTATAAAGATTCCATGGGTGAAAATCCCATCACTTCAATCCAGTGTGTGTGTGTAGCTAAATCCAAAGCCTCTTCCTGTCCAGCTGAGAAGTATTCTGGCTCCTCCAGTTACTGGGACCCACAAGACTGTCAGCGAGGTGAGTGAGACATTAAGGAAAGTGAATACATTCATCATTATTAAATATCAAACCAAATTGAGTTAATTTAGACAGATTCAGGAGATATCTGAATCAAAACGAATCCAAATCTGGACCTTCCTGAAGATTTGTTTGCAAAAACAACATGTGGTCTGAATAGAAGAAGAGGTAGCTTTGGGGCTGAAGTTCCCCCCTTTCCTTCCATGTCCTATGTATATAGTATGTATATTTCTGACTGTCAGGTCTAACGTCTAATCAAATACTTTGAAAATAGAGCTGAAACACTATGGACATTCAGGAAAAGTAGCAGTGTTATTCTTATATTGATGAAATGCAAATGGTGTATCATCGTAGTTTTGTTTTAAATTTCAGTAAGACTGACAGATAATTATCAAAACAGGGATTGTTAAAAAGGTAATCCTAGCTCTGAGCTCTCTGGCAACTGAAAATCTGAAACAGAAGCAAAAATTCAGAGTGAAGAAAAGATCCAGCAATTGTCATGTAAGGCGAGGAAAAATGATGTGGGAAAAATAAAAGGCAACTAAGGAAGCAAAATTAGCAACAGCAGATGGAACACTACTATGTTCCTACAGCATTCTCGCATAAAAATTTTATACTTCCAGTTTGCAACCGTAGCTCATGATTTTTGCAAATGTGCACTCTTCCTGTTCCCACTCTCTGTGTAAATGTGGGTGTTCCTAGACTTTTCAAAAGTAACCCTTTGAATTGTCATCTGTGCTGCAAGGGGAGGAGCAGATCAGCTAAAATGATAGTGTTCATTTTTTTTCATTTTAAAGCAAGGTTATCATCATCAGTTAAAGGCATTTTTGCAAACAATAAGTCTGTTTGGATTCTTTAGCTCTGTGCCCACCAACAGCCAGTTTAGGTGCAAGAAACCACAAACATGTCATTTTTAATTTTGGAACCTGAGCAAGGTCAGGTCTGGTTGGTAGTTAGACGGGAAACCAAAAGAGAAAAACAGGGGTCCCCCAGTAGGGCTAAGGAAAAAAAATCTTGTATGAAGCACTTAAGAACTGCTCTCAGCCAGACCTGATGGTACTGGATTAGATGCAGAGCTTGGAAATGTTTTCTTTAGGACAAACATTCTGTAGCTGCCAAATCCCCCCCCTCCCCGAATCCTCCTTATCTAGCTAGATGTAAGACAGTTTGCTATTGCACACAATGGATGGAGAAAGCTAGAATCTGACAGCTTCTTTCAAAATATCTGAGGAGTTGCTTTGTGTCCACCAGCTTGTACTGAATGCTTCTTTCATCTGCGGCAATTCAGGATTGTTCCGTCAAAGTTATGCCTGGTAAACATTTTCATTCCAAAGGGAGAGTGGGCACAGGAGCCAAACCATGAATATATTTATGAACTATCAGACCACAAAAAGGTAGGCAAACATTTATTTCACTGAACAAGCAAGGAGAAAAAGGTGAGTCATCCATGGATAGGCTACCCTTATTAACCGAGGAAAGCTCTCTGGACATTCAGACATGCTGGGGGCAGCAGAGTGAAGACACCTCTGATGTCAAGAGAGAAGCAGTGATAACTTTAAAGTTTTTGCCTGTCTCTTGCATCTTGTTGATCCAGAAGACAGACCAAGACACATAACTGATGTTCAGGCTCAGTAGAGCTCTGCAAAGCCTAATGTCCTATTTCTCAAGATTTCAGGGCCCAAACCTCAAAATGACATGAGTGGCAGTTATGTAACAATTGCAGAATAATGTGTGTGAGAGAGAGCTCTTCTACACTACCTCCTAAACAAATACACATAAAAACCAAACTTTCATCTCCTCAAGTACCATTCACTCTAAGATTTGTCTCCCCTCACTCTGCATGAGACCAAGAGAAACAAAGACATTCCCTGAAACTTCAGCCGGTGCTCTGAGCCCTGGTGGCAAGATGTGCAGTTTTGAATGTATGAAGCACTGAAAGAATAAAGGGGGGCATAGAAAAAGCAGCCCTGAAATGTATATTGTATTTGAAAAATGAAGTTTGAACAGCAGTTTACTGAAAGTCATTGCAAAACTATTAGCCAGCTCTCCAGCTGAGTCTGTATATAAAGAGTGCCTAGCAAAATAATTTCATTCATGGCTGACACTTCAGCATGGACATAAACAAACAAACAAACAAAAGAATTGAAAGTGTACTGAAATACAGTAATTGTTTTGTAATATGTAAAACATTAACATGACAGATAGGTGGCATTTGCAGGTCCTGTGGTTTGCCCTGTCTTGTTTTACTTCTATGAAAAATTCTGCTGGTGCTTTAGACCTCTATTACCTGCAGGTCTGGCAAAAAAACATTTTTATAGTTGGAACAGAGAGAACTGAAGCAACTGAGAAAAATACAAATATAAGGGGGAAGAGACACATACGTGCAAAGCAATGCACAGCAACACACTGCACCACACACTGGATACCAATAATACTGATATCACAAAGCATCAGGCATCATGTAGCAGCAACATATATATGTATATGTAGCAGCAGATAGATAGATAGATAGATAGATAGATAGATAGATAGATAGATAGATAGATAGATAGAGAGAGAGACAGACAGACAGACAGACAGACAGAGAGACAGACAGAGAGACAGAGAGACAGACAGACAGACAACTTTATGGTATTTTTATGCACCTGTATTTTGGACTGAATTCTGACTTAAGTATTTGCCAGCAACTTAAGTTTTCATATGTTCATAGGCATCCTTCAGTCTCGAGAGACTATGGTAACGTGCTCTGTATGGAGGACTTGGAACAGCGTCTATTCGACGCTGTATGCGAAGTTGGAGTGTCCTCTCCAGAGCACGAAGCCTGGGTAAAATAACATGGAGGATAGGCTGTTACCTAAGCAGCAAATAACCCCTCTCCAAGTTGCTGAAATAGTCCAGTGGAAAAGCAAGAGCCAATTTAACTGGTTCCAGCGACGTCACAGGAGTTGCCAGAATGACACGAACTGCCTCCGGGACTCCGGCTCTGGATTTTGCCTCGAGGTTAACTCCTGAAGCCTTTCCCATCAGTGGATATAGCCACAAGGCAGTGGAGGTTTGAAATAGGAGTTTCCCTTCTCCTAGATTTTAGGTTTTGTATATTCTTCAAGCATTTGTGCCTACAGTTTTCCACAGCTATAAGACTTTTGGATGTTTTCAGTATTTGAACTATGGAACATAGGAGCAATGTATATAAATAAAGCTTTAAAGAATTAGACAAGTTGATGTTGCCAGGAATTATTGCAACAATGAAAAGACTTCTACCTTGAAACCCAGATGAATTTTAATATGATTGGAAATGATTGTCTGGTTTTATTCTGGAATTAATCCTTAGCTGGGATAAATGCCACTAAATTTTCCCTAGAGGTCTATAATGTTCTGTAGGGCTCTTGGGGAGATCCTGAGGTGTGGGGAAATCCCCAGGGAACCCTGCTTGGAAGCCGGGATTTCCCCACACTGAGGCATCAGTCTCTTTGACTTGATACTGGCAGAGAAAGCTGCTCCGTGTGTCCAGGTCCTCATTAGGATTCTGCCGAACTAGCAAGAACTTCCCCCCCCCCCTTTCACCTAAACACCTATTGTCAGGCTTTCTTTTTTTACAGCAATGTAAAGGATGGACCACCACCCCCCATATAAAGTAGGCTCCCATGATGAATCGGTGCAGGAAACAACTGTTGTCTTTTCCTGCAACCTGCCTTTGTATTTCCTGAAGCTATTGTAACCCTTGGACTGTACCTGGACTTCTCTTTCTGATCCCCTGACTCTAACATGATTACTGCTGGTTTTGACTGATTCTCTGAACTTGGACTGGCTTATCAGACTCTGCCTTTCATTTTCTGAAGCAAATCACAACAGTATCACTTGACACAGAAGATTGGAGTATTTACAGGGGACCACACAACCTAAAGCTAAGTGTGGGGAAGCCCAGTCTTTTCTCATACACGATCATTTCTTTTTCTTCAGTTGGCAAAAGACTGTTTATTTTGTACAATTTCAGCCAGCATTGCTTTTCTCTGTTTTTTGGCATGTGTGATCACATTTCTCAGTCCAAAGGGGCAGTAAAAGACATGTCCTATAGTGACATTGATGCTGACATCTTCAGTGCGGTGCATCAGAACAACACCTGTTGTCTGTTGTCTCTCCTTCTCTTAACAATTGTTTCTTCTCCAAAAATTATATTTCTGAAATTTATTGCTCTTTAGGATAAGCACAAAGTCGCTTCTGAAAAATTAGGAATAAAATAAGAGAATGAGAGGAAGAGGTGGGAAAGATGGTGGTATTAGTAGGGCAAAGCTATGTCCCTGGTGGAAATTGAACTAGTTGGGAAGTACAGTGTGGACTCTTGCAACTTGATAATTAATTGTTTAAGTGTTTGTGAATACAATGATTTCAACAACAGAAACCACTGGTAAAATTGTATTCACGAAGACTTTCACGGCCAGGATCTAATGGTTGTTGTGGGTTTTTCAGGCTTTTTGGCCATGTTCTGAAGGTTGTTCTTCCTAATGTTTCGCCAGTCTCTGTGGCCGGCATCTCCAGAGGACAGCACTCTGTACTCTGGTGTAGTTTGTTTGGGAGTGGAGTATTTATGGCTGTGAGATAGGCTTCTGTCTTATTCAGGGGATGAGTGATTCATGTGTCTTGTTGTGGGTGTATTGTTGTGATGAGGAGAAATTATCTGTCACTGTGATTGATGGGTGTCATTAGCTGGTCTTTTGTGTGTAGTGATCCCTGGTCCTTGTGACTGGGTAGATGTCATTGACCTTTTGCAGGATGTAGTTTTTGGAAGCACAAAATGAAGAAAAATCTGCAGTAGCTGAAAATTGGGAATCTTACAATTAATGATAATTTGACCTGAAATTAAGCTTAAAAACGGAGAGACAAAGATGCAAATCAGTGTAAAAATGGATGAAAATTGAGTGTTCCTCCTTGTGTAGTCGCACCCCTAGTCTGTTGTTTCCTGGGCCACTATTTTTTCTTACTGGGTAAAATTGTACATATTTTATGAGAATGCTTCAAATAGGATTCTGGCATTGACTAAAGTGCGATTATATGAATTTTAAAACTATATGTAAAAATATATGAAGGGTACTTTGTGCATCTTTCAATATGTACATGTTATCACACACACCCTTTCCCCCTTCATTAAATGCCCCACAAGTCTGGAAATGTATGGCTTTCTGATCACAAATTGCACCCATTTCTGTCTTGGGTCTGGGAGGTACCAGTTGGGCACATTTTGTGCCCAACTGAATTTTTGGTTCATACAACATTTATCTCAAATCTAGTCATAAATAGTCTTATCAATATTTGCTTTGAAATAATTAAACAATTGAGTTTGTATTAATGGATGGAGCTCAGCAAGAAGATGAAAGCAGGGGAGGAAAAGGTTGAAGTGATTTTTGCCCCATCCAAGTTGACTTGTGCTTTAGATACAAATTAGTTTGTCAATGCACTGCACTTGGCCCTGGCATGAATCTGGCTGTTCCACTTTGATCCACACCTCCTAATAATCAGTCCAAATCAGGCTGACTCAGTCAGTAATTCAACATTCCTCCAAATCCATTGCATAGACCTAATGCATTGCTATTTACCGTTCATCAGAATGTGACAATAATCTTTGCTTTAACATATATGGTGTTGGTAATGACTTAAAAGTCCTAATGTCATTGTTACCAATATGGTATTCTGATCAAGCTTGTATCAAGTTTTTCCCTTCTACTTTATAATTCTAGTCCCAATGTTTCTCACTATTCATTCTGCTTGGTTGCATCCTGATTCTTATCTGCAATATATGAGTGACAAATGCTTTGCCCTTTTATCTTTTTTTCCCATTTTCCATTGATTTAATCTCTTTGCTGGGTGCATGAGCTTTAATAATGGATCACAGAGATAAAGGATCTCAGCTTCATGTTGTTCATTGTGGGGATTTCTTAACAATGTCTCGTTGCTTTGGAACAATCCTTTCCATTTATACCTGGTACCTTATTGCATGCACACCTCTCCTGATCACTTGAATCCATTCCTTCTTCTTTGTTGCATTTCTATCCCAACTTTCTTTGAATAAGCCCAAGTCAGCATACATGGCTCTCCTCTCTCTGCCTTTATCTTCACAACAACTCTGTGAGAGAAGCTGAAACAGTGACTGGTCAAAGTCACCCGGGCAGTTGATTGGCTTAACGGGGACAGGATCTCCTCCTAAGTTCCACTCCAATCTGTTCACCACACCAGCGTCCAGCCTTGCTGATCACTACTAACAACCTTTCCTCCTCCCTTTATCCCCGAGAAGCCATGATTCTTCCAGTGCGCTCCATCTTTCTGATGTTTGCATTTTGTTAATTTTAGGGTTCCTGCATTAGGACAGATGACAGCAGAATACCTCTACCTCTAGCAGAATAAAGAACACCTGTTTTGCAAGGGAAAAGGCTCCACAATACATACTCAGCATCTCTTAAGTATGATGAGGAAAGACTTCACTTTGAAACCTAAAGAAGCTGAAATGCCAAGCTTGATGGGCCCGTGGTCTGACTTCCTAAGGCAACTTCCTAAGAGGAAAGGAGATAAAAAGGCCATCCTGGCTGGACAGAAGAAGCATCAGACTCCCAGGGTCTGCCAAAAATATTTAGCTTGTTGGCTTTTCTAATGAGAATGGGAGGGGAGGTCATCTTAGATGGGCAGGTACAATCATTTTGTACAGTGCTTACTGGGATATTTTCTTCCACTATCTGTGAAGACAGCAGGCTAGCTATGGTTCAAGGCAAACAAAAAGTTCCCTCTTCTAAGATCTTGTTTCCAGCTGCCAGCATTTTCTTGCTCCTCACATTATTATCTCATTGGCCTGCTCCAGTCTGTAGAATTTGGGGTATGCAATAATAATAATAATAATAATAATAATAATAATAATAATAATAATAATAATAAGAATAAGAATAAGAATAAGAATAAGAATAAGAAGAAGAAGAAGAAGAAGAAGAAGAAGAAGAAGAAGAACCACCACCACCACCACCATCATCATCATCATCATCATCATCTCTCTGCATTGTAAAATTCAGACGTTTGAGGCCAGCTGGAATGTGGCAGTCCTAATGCACAGGCATACACTTCCACCCTCCATCACCCATATCACAGACATGCTCAAATTGTAATAAAATGAGACGAGACGGCCTGCCACTTTATCAGCCTCTGTTTCATCTCAGCACCCTCTTCTAAAGCAACAGTTTAGTGGAAGCAGCCAAGAGCTATCGCCATTAGCACTCCATTAAATTATCTCATTATGGTAAAGTGTAAAAACATAACCTCTTATGCTTTTCTTTTTATTATGCCTCTCTACCTCTAGCAGAATATTATGTGAACACAGTAGTAACTCTTTCCCCCAGACAATGTGGCCTAATGTACCAAATGAAGGGGCTTCTGATGAAAACACCCAGAAAAATGCTATGTAACACATCTTCCTTAGCAGAACTAAGAAACCCTTGCAAGAAATAGTTTTTAATATTGGCTGTGTTTTAAATATATATATTATATATAACAACATGGTTACAGCTTTAGTAGACTGAACTGGTCAGAAGAATGTCTGGGACTTTCCCCAACAATCCAATTAGTATTGCATTTGTGGCAAACAGTAAATACTTCCCTTTTCGTTCAACAAATGAATGAAGAATCTGCCCCATTTTATTACATGTTATTTGACCTGCCAGAAAAATATGAACAATAATTCAATGGTCCTCCCTCTCCCTCCCTCCTTCCCTCCCTCTCTCTCTCTCTGTGTGTGTGTGTGTGTGTGTGTGTGAGAGAGAGAGATTTCATATAAATACCAAACTGCTGCCTGACAGTCACTGGTTGTGATGCTAGGATATCACAAAATGCTTATAAACAATCTTACTGTTCAAGTGGAAGCAGGAAGGTTAGCACTTTTGAGGAAGCCACCTATGCTTATATACATGATCAGAGCATGAGGTGTAGCAATGTCAAAAACTGAGCTGGGTAGGTGGGAAGGGTTCCCACTGCTCAAACCATGAACCCTCTTCATATACAATCTAAGGATAAGAAGACATGTGTGTAGCTGACATATGCAGGTTAAGGATCTATTTCTGCCAGAATGTAGCCCCACAATATGTTTTCAGAACCAAGATAGAAAGCCAGAATATGAGAAACAAGGTTGAAAAAATATTGAAATGTGCTAGCAAGGTCTTAAGAT
Source organism: Pogona vitticeps (assembly GCF_051106095.1). Lineage (NCBI taxonomy): Eukaryota > Metazoa > Chordata > Lepidosauria > Squamata > Agamidae > Pogona > Pogona vitticeps. Next base: position 208,952,775 of record NC_135784.1, read on the forward strand.
TGGTACATCAATAGCTACTAGACTTCATTGCCAACTGATGCATTACTGGAAGGGATCAGTTTGTGCCCTCCCCACCACTCCATGAAGAGTGTTCTGTTTAGAAAGATGCACAAGAAAGGACTACAATTGTATTTTGTGCAAGCTTGTCAAAAACCATAAAATGCATGTAGTTGGTTCATTAAGTGACAAAATGTTAGTGGATTCCTAGGGAGCAATTCCTGGAATAAAGGTATCTGGACCCTTTGGAAAGGGGCCTCCGGAACAGCTACAGATAACTTCTTTGGCAGCGAGTTCCACCAATGGGTGAGGAACTGCCAAAAAGGCCCTGGCTCTTCTGCCCACCAGTTTAATTCATCTTAAACATAAGACTTATGAGCAGGGCCTCTGTAGCTGATTTTAACAGATAGGTAGGTTTGAAGAAAGTAGGAAAAACCACTGGACTAGTCAGGTATAATCTAAACCAAATCCCTTATGAATACACAGTGGAAGTGAAGAACAGATTTAAGGAACTAGATTTGGTGGACAGAGTGCCTGAAGAACTATGGATGGAGGCTCGTAACATTGGCTACAACAAAAAATATCACAAAGAAAAGGAAATGCAAGAAAGCAAAGTGGTTGTCCAACAAGGCCTTACAAATAGTAGAGAAGAGAAGGAAAACAAAATGCAAGGGAGATAGGGAAAGTTACAGAGAATTGAGTGCAGACTTCCAAAGAATAGCAAGGAGAGACAAAAGGGCTTTCTTACATGAACAGTGCAAAGAAATAGAGGAAAATAATAGAAAGGGAAAAACCAGAAATCTGTGGAAGAAAATTGGAGATATTAGAGGAACATTTTGCGCAAAGATGGACATGATAAAGGACAAAAATGGTAGGGACCTAACAGAAGCAGAAGACATCAAGAAGAGGTTGCAAGAATACACAGAGAAATTACCGTATTTTTCGCTCCATAAGATGCACCTTTCCATAAGACGCACCAATTTTTTAGGAGAAGAAAACAGGAAAATATAATCTGTTTTCTTTGCTCCATAAGACGCACAGACTTTCCACCCCACTGTTTTGTGGGGAAAAAGTGCTTCTTATGGTGCGAAAAATATGGTATACCAGAAAGATCTGGATGTCCCAGACAACCCAGATAGTGTGGTTGCTGACCTTGAGCCAGACATCCTGGAGAGTGAAGTCAAGTGGGCCTTAGAAAGCATGGCTAACAAAAAGGCCAGTGGAAGTGATGGCATTCCAGTTGAACTATTTAAAATCTTAAAAGATGATGCTGTTAAGGTGCTAAATTCAATATACCAGCAAGATTGGAAAACTCAGCAGCGCCCAGAGGATTGGAAAAGATCACCTTACATCCCAATTCCAAAGAAGGGCAGTGCCAAAGAATGCTCCAGCTACAGTAGAATTGCACTCATTTCACAAGCTAGCAAGGTTATGCTCAAAATCCTACAAGGTAGGCTTCAGTAGAATGTGGACCGTGAATTCCCAGGAGTACAAGCTGGATTCCGAAGGGGCAGAGGAAGTAGAGACCAAATTGCTAATATGCGCTAGATTATGGAGAAAGCCAGAGAGCTCCAGAAAAACATCTACTTCTGCTTCATTGAGTATGCAAAAGCCTTTGACTGTGTGAACCGCAGCAAACTATGGCAAGTCCTTAAAGAAATGGGAGTGCCTGACCACCTTATCTATCTCCTGAGAAATCTTTACATGGGACATGAAGGAACAGTTAGAACTAGATATGGAACAAATGATTGGTTCAAAATTGGGAAAGGAGTATGACAAGGCTGTATGTTGTCCCCCTGCTTATTTAACTTATATGCAGAATACATCATGCGAAATTCTGGACTGGATGAATCCCAAACTGGAATTAAGATTGCCGGAAGAAATATCAACAACCTCCGATATGCAGATGATACGACTCTGATGGCAGAAAGTGAGGAGGAATTAAAGAACCTCTTAATGAGGGTGGAAGAGGAGAGCTCAAAAATGGTCGGAAGCTCAACATCAATAAAACTAAGATCATGGCCACTGGTCCCATCACCTCCTGGCAAATAATAGGGGAAGATATGGAGGTAGTGACAGATTATACTTTCTTGGGCTCCATGATCATTGGAGATGGTGACAACAGCCACGAAATTAAAAGACACCTGCTTCTTGGGAGGAAAGGAATGACAAACCTAGACAGCATCTTAAAAAGCAGAGACATCACCTTGCCGACAAACATCCGTATATTGAAAACTATGATTTTTCCCGTAGTGATGTATGGAAGTGAGAGCTGGACCATAAAGAAGGCTGACCACCGAAGAACTGATAGTTTTGAATTGTGGTGCTGGATAAGACTCTTGAGAGTCCCCTGGACTGCAAAGAGAAGCCTATCCCTTCTGAAGGACATCAACCCTGAGTGCTCACTGGAAGGACAGATCCTGAAGCTGAGGCTCCAATACTTTGGCCATCTCATGAGAAGAGAAGACTCCCTGGAAAAGACCCTGATGTAGGGAAAGTGTGAAGGCAAGAGAAGGGGACTGCAGAAGATCATTGGACTGTCATTGAACCGACCAACATGAATTTGACCAAATTCCAGGAGGCAGTGGAAGACAGGAGGGCCCGGCATCCTCTGGTCCATGGGGTCACAAAGAGTTGGACAAAACTTAATGAATAAACAACAACAACAAAGGTTTGCATGAGTGTAGACAATCCAGGTAATCTGATACTAAACTTTTCTTGGTCTTTAGAAGACACCACTAGCAATTTGAACTGGGCTTGGAAACTCAACCAAGGCAACTGGCAGAGTGTTAGTTTCTGATTATCTGTTTATTTTTACCACAGTAACTTCTAAGCAGCCACATTTTCCCCCAGCTGCAGTTTCTGAACTATCATTCATGTAAAGGGCAACAGAATGATCTACTCTGAATGCCACCAGAGTGAAACAGCAGACTCAAGTAGCAGACTCCACTCAGACTCTGCTAACGCCAAGAGAGGCCCGATGGGAAAAAAACTGGAAATCGGGCCTTCTTGGCAGTGGCCCCTTGCCTATGGAACAACTTACATGTAGAGATCCGCCTTGCTGAGGGCCTTCAAGACTAGCTTGAAGACATGGCTGTACAGGCAGCCATTACCTAACCTATCTTCCTTTTCCTTTTTTTTCCTCCTCTCTTTCTTCTTTTTTCCTTTCTCCATCTCTTTTTTCCTTTCTCCATCTTGGACTTTGTGATTAATTTGGATTTTACCTTAGTTTATTTTATGTTATATGTAAACCACCCAGAGTAGACATGTTCTAGATGGGCCGTATATAAATCTAATTATTCATATTTGTTCTGCCTGGAAACAAGTGTGATGGAAGACTTTGTGCCACTCCTAGCAAAAGAATGTGGTTACTGTGAGGACTAGACTCATAGACTTAGGTGGGTCAAGGGCACCTGTAACTGCTACATCCAATAGGCAGAGTCAAAAGGCTGAACTGAAAAGGGACAGAAATGCAAATCTGGAAGCTTCATCATAGCCTTTGTAGACAAAATTTCTGAAGATACATCGTTCAGTAATGCAATAAATTAGGATAAAAAATTTCAGTGATTTAGGTGCAGTTGCTTTCTTGCCAAAACCCATTGGAGAAAAAGGAAATGCTGAGGGTGGTAGATCAGTACTTGAGCACATTGATGTCATTGATGGGAGAGCATCCTGCAACATACCTTGGTACTATGACTTGGTACCATAAATTGACATTGATCTTGGTGTCTTCAGGCAGGGTTGGAAAGGATCCAGATCTGAAACCCTGAAGAAATGCTTTCAGACTGTGTGTACATTATTGAGTTTGGAGAGCCAATGGTCAGATTGGCCACTTTCCATGTGCATTTGCTAGAAATGCACGTGGAAAGTGGTTCAGCCGCCAACATCTTTAGGCAAAGGTGGGAAAGGTCCAGATCTAAAACCAGAGAGAGACTCTGCCAATCAGTGTTGACAGTATGGATCTAGATAGACTAAAGGTCTAGTCATGTAAAGCAGCTTCCTATCTTTGTATGGAAGCCTAACACAGTATTAGAATTTGGAATGTTACTCTTTAAAAGAAATTAATTACAGTTATAATCCTAAGGTCCACTGCATACTTAATGGCCAATTTTTAAAAGTAAAAATACACATGCAGTGGTATTTCTCCTCAGCCATTTAATAAGGCCACACTTCCAGAGCTATAAAATATCTAAACAGTTACTGTTTACTGTCAGAAGAAGCAGACTTAATCCACAAAAGCTCACATTAAACTATAGCAGTTAGTCTTTAATGTTCCACAATGTTTTGTCTTCATTTTTTAAAATTTTGTTTTTTTTCTTGCCTAAACAGCTGCAGTTACACTAAAAAGGAGTGAAGTTCTTCCACATTACATTACAATTGCAGAGTAAGTTGGGCCCTGGTCACATAAAGGGAGTGGTCTCTGATTATCCCCCAGTTCTTTCATTGCTTTTTTTCCTGGTCACACAATGCAGAGACAAGATCAAGACATTTTCCTGGCCAGTGGTGCAACTGCTGAAGATTTTCCATCACCAGGAGGGTTGTGTTATTTCGTACCTTTGTTGTGCCAGTGCATGCCTTACCGGGATTGTCTGTGTGCATGACCTGCCCTGCTTCTTTTCAGAATCAAAGCCAGGAAGGTGGCCACCATTACTGCAGTGCACATATTTTTTGTGCCCAATACATTGATACGTTGGTGAAAGTATATCACCAGGAGGGCTCCACCATTACATTACTGGTGAGTAATATATATATTTTATTCTATGGGAAGATACATTGAAATGTTAGAATACCAATGTCACCGGTGCGGGGTGTGTGTGTGATCGCCAATACTGCTGCATGGATATCCCAAGTCTTTTGCATGCAATGCCTTTCTGCAGAAGCAGCCCGTGCAACAGAGGGACACTTTCCTAAACAGAAACCCCTCCCTGATCAATGTTCCCTCTAATTCCCCCCTCATGCAAGTCCATTGGTGTGAGGTTCTGTTGTGACTGGAACAAAAGGGGCTGGAAACCATGGCTGTGGGTGAACAGGGAAGGAGGAAAGCTGTGCAGAGGGGGAGCAGAGTCAAGCACCTTAGAGGAAGCTTTCTTTCTGATATATTTATGCATCAATAAATACTAATGCAAGCTCCATGGAATGCAGACTAGAAAGCTGTTTCAATTTCTTTGGATTAAGCAACCTGAGGAAGAAAAGCTATATCAGATCAAATGCTCTACGGACATGCTGTGTGCATGTTTTCCATAAAGATGTCCCCTTGCCTTTTGAAATTTAAAAAAAGGGAGAGGTTGGAGCTAGTGAGGATTGTCATTGGAATCCAAGATTAAAAAAAAATCATCCATACTATGTGAAAGAAGGGCAAGGAATAAAGATAGGTACAAAAATCAACTCATCTGAAATGTGGTGTTGGAGGAGAGCTGTACAGATACCAAAGACAGACAGAAAAGCAGAAGCCCCTTTTTTGTTTGGGGTGCCCCTATTTTGGAACTGCCTTCTGGAATGCTGATTTGTTGGGCTACACAAAACCATTTGGTGTACTCCTGTGCACCAATAATAAGAGTTATAATGATAATTTTTATTTATATTGTGCTGTGCACCACATTCCTATAAATGCAACAAAACATACAAACATAATGTTTAACAACATTGCCTGCTCCCTATCTGGTAAGACCTGGCAATTTAATTAAAAAAGAAAGACAATTCAAGGAAGATAATTAAGGAAAACAGGGGAAATGGAATTTTTTATTGCAATTTTAGGTTAATTGTCAGCTTCTTTTCAAATCACTTGTTTCTCATAATTGTTCTTGCTTGTTTTATTGGTCTTCTGCATTATCTAAAAGTTTTAAATATCTGCCAGATCTGATTCCTCTGTTGTCTCTTTTGACCTCTTTTGATATGTTATGCTATGTTTAATTCTTCAAGAAATCTCTGGTTTATGAATGTGACATATTGTGCTTCTGTATCCATGATTCAGAATTCTAGGGAAAACCTGATATTCCTGCACAGTATCATGTTCATGCTGCCAGCGTGAAAAAGGATGCAATGCTTTACAAAGCAAAGGGCAGTCTGTATGCTGACAATGCCAATGGCACCAGTCAAGAGAGTCTGCAGCATTTTTTCTCAACCTAGGGGTCATGGCCTTCCCAAGGGGGTTACTAAGTGTTTTCTGAGGAGTTGTGAGTTGTTTTATATGTTTTGTAACCCCTGTTAAATAATTTCTTCTTGGATCTCTTGGAGCGAGATAATAAAATTAGCAAATATGCATATGTGTGAGAAACAGGATCTTTAGGGGAGAAAGAAACTATTTTATGAGAAGGGATGACTTTAGATTCCTTTACCTCATTAAAAATGCCTTTTTATGCAAACATGGCAGAGGTTCCAGGTTACTTGGCTATTATAAAAAAAGGATCATTATGACTCAGAAAAGGTTAGGAAGCACTGGTCTATAGGATAGTCTCTTGTACTCACCATCATTCAGGCTTGCAGAGAAAGAGCCCTGACAAATGCTTTGTGGTTAGCTGAGAAATGGTTAACTGATGAAAAAAGGAGTCATGTTCTCCTTGGTTGGTGTCACTTTGTGAATGGTAGTGAGCACAAGAGGGTATTCTATAGACCAGTGGTTCCCAGCCTTGGGTCCTCAAATGTTTTTGGACTAAAACCCCAAGAATCCTTCACCATTGGCTAGGATTTCTGAGAGTTGTAGTTAAAGAACATCTGGGGATCCAGGTTTGGGAACCACTTCTTAGAACATCATGACTGCGGTCATTGGTGTCAACATTTAGGCTGCCCTTTGTTATATAAAGCTTGGCGTCCTTTTTTCTGTTGGCAACACAGGCACAATATTGGACTATTTCCTGGTGTTTTGAGATGCTGTTGGTTTGCAAGATCTGAGCTGAGCTGCTGAAGAGACTACATTTTGGAGGTCATTAACTCAAATAGTCACTATACATTAGAAACCATGTGATGGCACTTGGAGGTTTCTTCTTTATTACCAGATCATTGTATAGTAATAACACAGGTGGAATGGTTGGAACTGCCTGCATGCCTTTTTACTAACTGGAAGGAAAATGTGTACATGTTGTAGACTTTTCTCTAGGCAAGAAATTCATTTATTTATTGAATTTGTACCCCACCCATTTAGTCAACTGACTACTCTGGGCAGCTAACAACATATAAAATAAACAATTTAAAATATAGAACAAGTAATATATTAATAGACAAGAACTCAAGATGAAAGAACAAAATAAATCAAGAAGTGGCTGGAGGGGAAGGCTTGCCTAAATAGCCAGGTTTTCAGTTGGCCTTTGAAGATGCCCAGAGAGGGGGCCATACGAATCTCAGAAGGGAGGCTATTGCAAAGGCAAGGAGCCACTGCCGAGAAGGCCCTTTTTTTGTTTTTTCCTTCCGGGCCTCCCTCGGCATTAGGCTCCTCAGCCTCACCTCCTGGCTAGATCGAGTGATACAAGTAGATTTAGGTGGGAGGCGGCATTCCATCAGAGATCGAGGCCCTAAACCATTTAGGGCTTTATATGTAAGCATTAGTACTTTGAAATCAATGCGGAACCGGATGGGCAGCCAATGTAAGGCGGCCAGAGTGGGGGAGATATGATGATGTTTCTTCACCCCACTAAGAAGTCTGGCCGCCGCATTCTGCACCATTTGGATCAACCGCATTGATCTCAAAGGTAGCCCCACGTAGAGATCTGAACTATTTCAGAAAGATAGGCCAAGGAGTCAGGGAATGATGATGAATGAAAGAGAATTTAAAACTGTTCATGTTGATGATTTCTGGCCATTAAAAGCATAGAAAGTGGAACAGAACCACTGGCAGGTAATTACAACTGTGGACTCTACAGTGGCAGAGATAGCAGGAGCTGAATATCTAGCCTTTTCTAAGCCAGCGTCCACAGCTACTCTTGAGTAGTTCCAACCTTCAGAGAGATTTTCCCCTCCCAAATAAGTGTTTGTGAAAGGTGGTGGTGGGGATATGTTCAAATCGCTCACTGTACTCCCTGAGGGTGGAAAAGGAAATTTTGAGGCTTTTTTTAAAAATTGGGATGGGGGGGTGTTACTGAGTAGAGCAGGAGTTTGATCTTCAGGATGCATTTTATCTATTCCTGCCTTATATGGCAATCTTGAGGGAAAGGCATTACATTGATAGATGACTGTGGGCTGCAGCAAAGTCGGTCATCCCAACCAGGTTCACTAAATGAAGGCGGCTTGTTATTGAAACAGCAAATCAATGGGTCTGGTTCCAGGTGGAACTAGCAATTGGGTTTAGCAGTTAACTAACTGCTGATGAATTTTCATAAATGCTTGGGTACAGATTCAGTCTACTTTGGCAAAACCTCTTTTTTATGAACTGTTGGATAGCTCAATGGCATAGGTTTCCGACAGCAGAGCCAGAGGTTGGGAGGTTCAGCTCCCCACTGTGCCTCCTTGACAGGGGCTGGACTCGATGATCCTTCCAGCTCTGCACTTCTAAGATTATTACCCCAAGATTTCCATGATAGGTCCAAATTAGCAAAATGGTTCCAGAATTTCTCAAAATCTGAGATATAGCCCAAAATGAAAGTTAAACCAGTCCAGATAAATATCGTCAAACACAATCTGCAATTTAACCTCAGTTTTGAATTTGTGGCTTCCACTCCCTTCTAGCCTCATTCACCTCCAGGCTCAGGGAAATGGATTCTTAGTCTCCCGCTGGAACCAGTCCTTGGGGCCTAACCCAGAATCTCTTCAGCAGCTGATGCTGAACTTCAGAACTTGTAGAGATAGGAAGGTCTGGTCCCAGAAATAAAAATGCAAAGGCATACTTTTTTTTTTGCACTTTTCTCATTGCTATAAATTCTAAAAATTGCAGCATAAGCAGACTTCCACAGTTCTCTTGACAATTGGTGTAATGGACATTAAGAGCCAGACAACCAGCCTAGTATGGTAGATTTATTGCCATAATTAATTACGCATGGGGAGAATCTATAGGCGAAGCATGTGTTAAGAAAGAGGATATATATGGGCCTATGCACATAAAATTTTATCTTAATACATATGATCTGTTCCTTAGATAATTTTTTACTACCCTTGCCAGTAAAGCTATTATATCGTAATATAATTAGTGCAGTTTCTTTCTTTTAAAAGCATTTAATAATCATTTGAAATTACAGATGGTTAATCTTACAATTTTTTTTAACATACCTTGCCTAGGATGCTGCATTGGCTAAAGGAGTGTAAAATTATTGTTATAGAATTACTTTTTCTAAATGAATGAAGCATGATTGGGCTGCATAAATATTTGTACCTTAACTTCCACTCAGGTGAGTTTAGCACTTTGATTTCCTAAAGGTAGATTTAGGAGACGTGGGCTCTGCTTATCCAGGACTAGTCCATTAAACAAAATGAGACTTCCTTCCCCAAATATAAATCAGTTGGACTGGATTAAGAAAAACTAATAAAGAATTCATAGAGCTTAGTGAGCAGGAGTGCCTGGCTATGGAGCCAGGCGTCAGCAGTTAGAATCCCTACTGTTTGTTCTAGGAGAAGAGCTAGCCAAGGTCAGCTGGAGTATGCTTGACTAAGAGAGTTAAGTGCCCTGCTTGCCACCTGTGTATCCTTGGGCAAGTTGTATGTCCAAAGAGTGCCACCAGAATGAGGGATCAGAGAACAATGTCTGACTATATACCTAGAAAACCCTGGGAAAAGTGCCATAAGCAGGAATCAGATCAAAAAGGCATGAGGATTGTGTGCAAAGACTGTATAGCTGTGGATAGATTTATGTTGCAGATCTGTAGTTTGTAGATGTTGACACTATAAAAATATTTGTTTCATGTCAGCTGCTCCATATAGAAAGTCGAGTGACTGGCTATTTTGGGATTAACTTGCAATGTTTACATGGGATGGAAGTTAAGATCAAAAACAAATTCTCCAATGTGCTCATGTTTTCAGTGACCAATGTAAGACATCACTGCTTTCTCTCCATAAGGGAAGTGAACATGAAACACTTTCTCAATTTGAAAATGGAGAGCATTAATTATCCTAGGAATTTTTTAAACACAGGTATTTCAAACCTGTGCATTTCTATGGGATAATTCAGTGAACATATTTAAGTTTTCCCAAATAAAAGCTCAGTCAGGTTTTGGAGGGAGTTTTCAGCTCAGATTCATATACTTCTCTTCTTCCTTCCCTCCTGCTGCTTTGTAGCTCCTGACTTGTTACTTTTGCTTGACTTGTTCAGAATTTGTCAGTTCAAGACTGGAGCCGGGAGTCATTCCCGAGGACAACTTGGCCAATCGTATGCAGACCTGAGCCTATGCATCAATGCATTGAGCCAGTCATAAGTAACTGTGACAAATGAAGGAATGAGATGAAAATGTAACTGAAGAAGAGTGAGTCTACCCATTGCAAAATAACACATTTTGCCTACCATCTGCCTGCCCTCATTCCTGTGCTTGCCCTTCTTTTCTTTCTATCCTGACTTTTCCTTTCTATCTGCCTTGCTCAATCACAGTCATTTTATTGTGGACGTAATTGCCATAATAGGTAAGAGGCTTTCTGGCATGAATTAATCCTCAAGAAAATTGGAAGTGGAGAATAATGCAGAAAGAGAGGGTAAGGCAACTACAGATGAGTACACCAAAGGCAGAGAGTAATGCACCATGAAACTGGTTCCTGGTGGACATGCTCCACCCTGGATTATGAGTGCTCGGGTCCAAGAAAGGTGAATGGAAACTGCATACATCAAAGCTAATGATAGAATTGGGATGAGGAGTCTGCTTTGTGAATGTTTTCACTTTAGTTTGGTTCTCTTTCTTTCCATTTGCTGCCTTTTATTATTTCAGGATTTCTTGTCAACAGGAAGAGGCAGTTGTTTATGTCTGAGAAACTGCATGCTCTGCAAGTCTCAGAACATTGATTTTTCTTCCGTACATCATGATAAGAGCTGTTTGAAGGCCAAACTATACATCACAGATACACAAGTACTGCCTAAACTACCTTCCCAGAACACTAAGAGATTTCAGCTTTTAATGGCAGGCTACCTGTGAGCCTGAGCTTACCTCCCAAGGACTAATCACGAAATCAGGCAAGCTAACTTGCAAACTATGGGAGGCGTGGAAAGCTATTATTTTTAGAGGGATAGTGGTGTTGTCTCACTAAATGTTGGAGATGCATGCTTCATGTGCTGGGTTGAGCTCTGTAACAGATATGGGGCTGATGATGAGGGAGAACATATGTTGTACTACAGATTAGCACAGTAGCCAAAAATGCAACTCAAATAACTATTTTTTTTTAAAAAATTGAGAGTGAAGAGTTACTTTAAAAAAAAGAATAGCTATAAAAGTAATTATTACAGTGATCAGGATAGTGTTACTTTTGTTTTGTCCTTACTGAAGTCCTACATTATAGGAGAAGTTGGGCCAAGGATCTCTCAAAAGGATGACCTCTGAAAAACTCTTCAAAAACAGAAAGCTCCTTGGGTGAGGGAGATCTACCATGCTTTCCCTTTTCTGTTTCGTAATGTTCAGCAAGAGAAAGACTATTTGTATTGATGTTTTTGCTAAAAAAAAAGTTTACTAAAAATTTAGTTTCCAGGCATGTACAGAACTTCCATACCCACTTTTTAAAGTATGGTAAGAGAAAGAAGTGAAGACAACAGAATTCCAGGTAAAACATCAGGAGGAGGCTTACCCTAAAAGTCAGAGGCAGCACAAAGTTTATCAGTCAAGTTAGTAGCAAAGAACAGTCCCTTTAGGGTATTAAAAATACACAACACCTCCCCATGATACCTAGTGCATACAGGATTGCTATTTCTCCAACAGTTTGGAACTCCTGTGCCCTATTGTATTGCTCCACAGCACTTCCTACCAATCCAATTGTCACTTCCAAGTGTCAATCATCCCACAGTAACAATACAGCTACTCAAACAAAATAACCCCTGGTGCGGTTGTACAGCTACATCCAGCCAACATTCATGCATCACATCTTATAATGTGGCAAATGCAGAAAAGAACAGAAGTGGACATGCCACAGCGAACATGTGACTCCACCCTCAGAAAGCTGCTGCTCAATGGTTAATACATATTTCTATTCATTTGTTCTTTAAGAAGCCATCCAGTCCCTCAGTTTTCCTTTCCACAAATGTCTAAGAAAACCTTTTCCTAAAAGAGGTAAGAATAGGTGCTTGATAAATCAAAGAGTAACTCAGAAATGTATTTGTTTCTTTTCTGAGTGTCCGTTCTCTTTAAAAGGCCTGGAGGGAAAAACATGTCATTATAAATATAGATTCTGATGCTGTTTATATGGAAACAAATAGCCTTCGTCACATCATTTGCCTTCCCAAAGTTTATGGGATGGGCACTGTGGAAATATGTGCTCTTTGTTTGTTAGAGGAAGCTGGCATAGGGACAACAAAACAGGGTTGTTCCTTTTATCGATTGAGGTTGTTGTGACCACCTTACCTTGATCCTTGTGTGCTAGAGAGAACCAAAGCCATTTTAATACATCAGTGCACTTGGGGGGAAAATTCTAGGGTCATTTTTATAGGTCACTACACAAACAAAACGGGTTTCTTACTATGGGTTATGAACTGTGCTAGTGGGGATAACAACTCAGCTCAAAAGGCTTGAATGCCAGTACATGAGACAGATGTATCTTGCACGGTGCAGAGAGTGTATTAAAAGCCGCAGTCACTCCATCCCTGATTGAGGAAGAGGGTTAAACAATTCTGCAACCTTTTTAAAATAGGAACTCTCATCACAAGTAGCCTGAGGAGAGCAGTGCCATTCTGACAAGGTTTTAATGAAAGGATCCTAACTAATCCAACAAGGTCCTTCAGTGCTGCCTGCTAATGAGCTGTGCAGGAAGAAAATCCCAATATCTTCATTGTGAAAGGAACCAAGGAGCTCGTGTGGAATGTTAACCTCCTCCACTTCACAAAGTGACAACAAACTGATTACTCCTTGTGTTCAGAAAATGATGCCGCAGACATCCCTCAGGAGTATTAGTATTTATAGACTAGGATTTGCCTTCAAATATTTTCCTCCTCATTCATTGTTATCGATTGCTCCCCTCATAAAGGGCATCTGTATCAGTATTATTAAATGTAGCTCATAGCAAAAGGCTCCCATCTTCTGGTAATCCAATAAATGGTATCATCAGATAGAGTAAATTAAAAACACATTTTCATTATGATGAACTGTATAGTGAGATTAAATGCTCTCTTTGGCTGTTTGCATAAGTATTTTTGAAATTTCATTGAACCCAGGTAAGAACAAGAATACAATAGATTCTCCTTCAAATGCTACTTACCCATTTAATATACTATAAGGAAAGAAATGGGGGTGAAGAGGAGTATGGCATACACTTTCAAAACGAGGAATAATTGTGTCAAGAGAGACGAACAAATCTCAAAGCATTGTAATTTTTTTTATAGGACATAGCATGCCATTGTAAACTCCAGGGCAGCCTTCTGGAAACCTTGTATGCATCAGTTTTTGAAGCTCACGGGTTGCCATGGTTACCGTTACACAGCTCAGCTTATTTATCATGATGCTCTGTAGACAATGTCTTCCTGGAAGGAGAAAAGAGTGTGAGAGAGACCTGACGAAAAAGAGAGAGAGAGAGAGAGACGGGGGGAAAAGAGAGAGAGAGTAAGTGAGTTGGAGAGCAGTTTAGTCAGCCAAAACTGGTGCATTGTGCTTCATGCTTCAAGGATTGACTGGCTCTCTCAAGATGAGAATGGACCGAGAAGCACCTCCAAGCTATTTCTTAAAGAACAGTGTAACAATTGTTTAGTACTTCTTACCATCTTTGACTTAAAATCTCTTCTGCCCACACAATCTTCTTGCCTTGTCATTATTAACTTTCCTTTCCCTCCCTCCCTCCCCTTCAGCTCTTTTTTCAGCCCCATTACCAAGTCTAGGCACTAGTCCAGCATTCCATATGATGGCGCTTGCAGCTATCTTTGAATGCACATACTGTACAAGTAGTATTGGGTGAAATATCTTCAGCTGATTTGAAACTTGGCTCAAGACCTGAATCTGCTTCCTGTTGAATCAGTTAATATTGCATTGCAAAGCCCCCACACCTGGTTCTAAAACTCAGACCCGTCACTGTACTGGCCATTCTTCTGGAGCATTATATTTAACAACTATGAGCAAAACTACATGCAACACTGCATTATTATTATTTTCTGCCTTCAAAGAAGGGTTGGTTGGTGACTCTGAGGTGGTTTTAGTTTGAACTTTACAGGACCGGTCCAAGGTGTTAAACCTGTTTGATGATAGGCTTCAGAACCCGGGAAAGCTTCTGTCAAGTTCAGAGGAAAACCCAGAACAGATTTCATTCTCTCCCCTCACCCACCTTCCATCACCAGCAACCTCTGTTTCAAAAAATGTGTGCAGACAAAATGTAGATTGAGGCCACTATGAAGAAATAGCAAAGGTTTCTCTCCACTCAGTCTTTTTTTTTTCTGTTATCTTGCTCCCTCTCAACACAGGGACTAAAAAAATATGAGAAACAACATTATAGTCACCATCAACAACAACTCCAATGTTGATGGATTTCTTTCTTTTCCCCTGTTCATGAGGAGATAAACCTATGAGTGAAAAAATTCTTGGGGAGGAATATTTACATCTTCTGTGCTGATATACAGTATAGTAGCCGTAATGGAACCTGGATCTGCCTGTGCTTACTTTGACATAATAAAGAAACCAAAATAACGGGTGTGCTGCAAATATAATGCAGTGTGTTGTATAGCTTTGAATCAATACCAGAAATTATTAGCTGCTATAGTAAAACAGGCAGTATTTTCTTGCCTATATATTAGTAGGTATGCAAAGGAACAAAGTGACGTTTTTGAGTGTGTTCCTCCTTAGCAGAAAGCATACCTCTGGGCTTCAGCAGCAGTGAAGACCATGTTGGAAATTGTGATGGATTCAAGTAACATGTGTGTATTGTTCAGATGCTGTTGAAAGGGTGTGCAGAAGACTCCTGACCTGCTTTGTACATGAATAAAGGGCCTAAAGATCAGGGTCTACTAGTGCTGTATGGAGACATTCCAACCTGTCCCATTCCTAGGTTCAGGGTATTATCATTGTGTTTGTCAATGTCCTTTGGAAAAATCCAACAAATGAGGAGAAATTCGAATAGATATGACTTAAAGGGCTATGCACCACTATCCGTTTGGGGGATGTGGCATACTGGTTGTTGTGGGTTTTTTGGGCTCTTTGGCTGTGTTCTGAAGATTGTTCTTTCTAACATTTCGCCAGTCTCTGTGGCTGGCATCTTCAGAGGACAGCACTCTGCTCTGATGTAGTGTGCTTGGGAGTGGAGTGTTTATGGCTGTGAGATAGGTTTTTGTCATGTTCAGGGGATGGGTGATTAGTGTGTCTTGTTGTGGGTGTATTGTTGTGATAAGGAGAAGAAATTATCTGTCCCTGTGATTGATGGGTGTCATTAGCTGGTCTTTTGTGTGTAGTGATCCCCAGTCCTTGTGGCTGGGTAGAGGTCTTTGACCTTTTGCACGCTGTATTTTTCAGAGCTGGAAGCCAAGTTTTGCTCCCAAGCAAACTACACCAGAGAACAGAGTCTGGCGAAACGTTAGGAAGAACAACCTTCAGAACACAGCCAAAGAGCCTGAAAAACCCACAACAACCATTAGATCTCGGCTGTGAAAGCCCTCATGAATACGATGTGGCATACTTTAAACATTGAGGCCAGAGTCATCTTCAGAATTTAGTGTAAAATTAACAATGTAGGTTGCAGAGAGAAATTGCCATAAATTAACATTGTGTGGCACACACCTCCTGGGCATGTAGATTTAGATGAAGCTGTGTTACTCTGTGCAAGCATATTAGGCAAAACCCGAAGAAGAAGAAGAATTAAAAATTAAAAAAGAAAAACCCATTACACCTTAAACATTGTTATATTTTAATGTGAGCTTTCATGGATAACTAGCAAGACTATCATTTTCTTTTCTAGGTCTGTCCTGCAGTAGGTTATTTCTGTTATATCTGTCTTGCTTTGTTGATTTTTCCTTAATCATATTGGGTGGGTTTTGGAGTCTGAGGAATGCATTTTATAGATCCTTAAGTTTGAAATCTCTATCTTGTGGGTCTGAGCAGATGTGATTATATCTGAGGGCTTGGCTGTAAATGATGGCTTTTGTTGTGTGTTCAGGATGGAAGCTGAAAGCATGCAAGTAGGTATATTTATTGGTCAGTTTTTGATACAGCGTGATGCTAAGATATCCATATTGCAGTTGTATAGTGGTGTCTAGAAAATGCACCTGTTGTGCACCCCAAAGTTACATTTGTGTTTAGATTGTGAAAGGAAGAACAGGTCATTCCTTTGTTGCCTGTCTGCCTCCAGTTCCTGCATCCTGTTAGGTGAATTTCTAGCTTTTGAGGTCACTTCGTTCTCCTTATCCCCAGATGTCCATTCCCTGGTTCCTATTAAAGCCCCAAAAGGTATGCTTTCCCCCTTCCTCAGTAAAATGAGATGCTTCTCCAAGCAGTAGGTATGTCAATCAATGTTGCAACTTGGCTAAAAACACTGAAAGGCAATAGCTGCTCTCAAAGCCTGACACAGGTTTGAATTCCATCATTGCCGAAACTCTGGGCTTCAATGGAAAACCTTTCTGAACTCAAAGGTGCATGTTGATCATCAAAAATAGGACATTCTAAAGATACATTAGGATCCCTGTGTCCCCAGGATCAGTATCTATGGCTTCACTTATCCATGATCTGAAAATATCAAAAATATTTAAAACCCAGAAATACATGTTTATACAATGCAATTGTCAGAACTGGTCACTAGAGAGATTATACTATATTGGTAACTCGACACTATTTCACCTAGTCCCCTGGCATCTTAAGGCAACTGAATCTTGCAGTTGTTGCTAGCACTGGTTATTGTCCTTACAGGTACAATATACTGTATGAGGTTTGCTATCCACATTTTTCAGTATCCGGGGGGGGCGGACTTGGAACCAAACCCCCAGTGGATATGGGGGTTCTACAGCATTATGGGCTAGTAGACTAAGTTCAGCTCGGTGAGTTGTAAGGCCTGCAGAAAACTTCTCCATGATGCCATTTGATCATATTATGTTCTTCAAAATGTAATGTTTCTCTTACAAAGCAGAAATGATCTGGCTTGTCTCAAAAAAGCAGGCATCCAGATTGCATTGTGAACCTAGGAAGTCTAGCAAGATGAAAGGAAAAAAAATGCAATTGTGTATACAAATTTGGGTTCTGAATTGTCCTTGGTCAGATATGTCTCAGTACTCAGTGAAATGCTACATCTGAAGTCAACACACTTCATGTGGGAATGAAAATAATGTTGGCTTTTGTATAAATTCCCACATTTATATGAATGGGATGCACTTTGAAGTACAACAGATAATGTGAGAACAATAGCTAAGCATGTCAAAGGAACTGATAAGAGACAGTCAGCTTCTTAACTCTTGTAGGCAATGAAATCCTTGTAATTAACAAGGGCAGCATTAAAACGCCTATGTTGTTGTTGTTTAGTCGTTAAGTTGTATCTGACTCTTTGTGACCCCATGGACCAGAGCACGCCAGGCGCTCCTGTCTTCCACTGCCTCCCGGAGTTTGGTCAAATTCATGTTGGTAGCCTATACATATAGAGTTAGTGTTATTTCACTGCTTCAATTCAGGATACTTCTTCACTTGAAGGCAGATTTATTATTGTTGCTGTTGTTGTTGTTAATGGAACTTTAATTCTGTGTTCATTTGAAAAGTCAGGAAAGTTGTCAAGGAACTGTAGTGCAAAACAGAGGGATCTGTTCAGAAAGGAAGGCAACATGCAGATTTGCGTTACTCAATGGCATTTTTGGTGGGGGAGGGCATATATCATGTATCTTTAAGAATGACATGCCTCTGCTAAAAGTTTTTGTTCTTGTTGCTATTTGCTTGAAAAATAAAATAAAAATAGAGTATTTCTTAATAGCCCAAAGGATATAATCATCCTCGACAAATAGGTGGGATCTTCTGACATGCTGGGAGAAACCAGAGAGGGGAGGGGGATCAGCCATGTACTTGGGTGCCATTAGTGACAGGATGTACTCTTAAAGTTTATGGTTGTTGTTTTCTTGTCATCTCAGTAAAGCAGATCTTACTCTGGCATAACCTCTGCGGAAGTTCATGAGGAAGAGTCTCTAAAACATCATAAAGAGTGCTGTTTGGCAGGGGTGTTGTCAAGTCTCTAGGTCAGAATCCCAAGTCTTTGTTGTCCCAAGTCTCAAGTCTGAATCCATATTAAAAATAAGCTCCCCTCAAAAAAAATTAGGAGGGATGGGTGGGTTCTGAGTCACAAGTTGAGTCCAAGTCGCTGAAAAAAAAGTTGAGACATCAGTGTGACTTAATTATGACTGGACAGCAAGTCCTGTGACTCAAGTCCCCATCTGTGCTGTTTAGATTCCCTTGTTGTTGAACTCTAGGACAAGAACATTTCCTCTGTTTTTGTCCTTTGACTGTCCCCCCATCTAAGTCTCTCTTTAGTCGATTTTCTCTCAAATGTGTGTCTGGAGAATTTCTCTTAATTTCATAACTGGAAGAGGAACGGTTTCCAGCTTTTACCTTCTGCTATTTGTGTCATTCTAACTTTTCTACATTATTAATATGCAACATGGGTGAACTGAGGAAACATTGCCGTGAACACAGCAGTCTTGTGATTAAGAGAGCAAAACTGTGTAACAATTTTTTTAGTGCAGTGTACTTATCTGCATGCTCTTGTAGAACACCACATTTAAAAAAAATCTTCCTACACACTGAACTGTAACTTCAAAAGCTTTTCACGGCATTCATCATTACAGGATGTGGTCTTCACTACCAATTTACAGTCAGACATAGCATATTTTTAGAAGAGAAATGAAAAGCATTTGTTTCTTATGGCAGATGATTCTCCCCCCCCCGATAGATCTTGCATTTAGTGTGTGTTGATTTGTAATTGGTCATTAGAAAGTAAACATGCCATAATTTGCATGAGCCATGTATCTCTAAAAAAAATCCCATTGTGGGAGTGAAAATAAGTTACTTGGAGGAAATGCACATTCCAAATAATGTCCAGATTGACCCTTTGATTCTTTTTTAGGGAATTAGACAAATTAGTGGTGGATAAGATTACACATTGCTACTCCCAGGATCAGAAAAACCTAGTGCAGTAAGGAGTTATCACCATCATGTCCTTGTTATAGACATCCAATAGGCATCTGATTGGGCACTGGTGGTAAAAGGATGCTGGGCTAAATAGTTCTTTGGACTTACCCAAAAGCATTATTTTTATATTGTCAGCATTTTTTATAGACTTAACCCATGCCTACAAGTACATGTGCATTCACAAAACAACATCTGAGAAGAACCCCAATTCAGTCATTCATGTGATCACATCAAGATTCCTTTTTTCATACCTTAAAATGGCACTCAAGTCTACTGGGAATTTAGAAAAACAGAAACAAACTGAAGTTAATGAAAGCTGGAATCAACTACATTTGCCAGTACTTGATAGAAATTCAGAAATAAAATGGAACAATTCCTAATACATAATGAACCCCACTTTGGGAAGGGGTTGGAAGCACACAGGAAATCCAGGCCTCCACAATTTAGGCAATATCTCACATGGGAAGATTATGTAGTCATGCCTATTACAATTGCACACACTTGTTTTGCATTTTAGGAAAATGTTGTTAGGACAGCAGAGCTGGGGAGAGTTAATAGGTTTGGATTACAGTTCCCAGAATCCTCTCTGTAATAGCCATGCTGGCTGGGGATTCTGGGAGTTGCAATCCAAAAAAACTACCCAACGCCCCAAAGGGTCTGCCATAGAACAAAACAACTGTAGAAGAATATTTGGTGTAGGCAGGGCTGTGTGTAAGATTTGGGAAGAAAAAAAGATGTTTCTGTTCGAAAAGCCTAATTCTGTAAACCATGTTTGCTTTGGGAATCAAGAACATTCACATTTCAGGGCTTATTTTATATTTATTCTGCTCCTCCTAATCTTGGGAGAATTTATCCTAGGAGCACTGGCATGGTATTCAGCCTCACTTTGGTGGTTTTGATGTCATGCAGATGATAAAGGATTTTACAGACTAACCAACAATTTTACTTACTCAGTAGTAGAGATGGGCATGAACCACTAGTTCAGCAGTTTGTCCCAGTTCAGATGATGGATGAACAGGTGTTCTGTGGTTTTGTGTCCTGCGCCCTCTAACAGGTGGCCATTTTGAAGCAGCCCCCTGGCTTCCCTGCCCTGCCTCTTCCAAACACTACCTTTAAGTGGGTGCCCACCAGAGGGGGCCAGGTACCAAACCACAGAACACCTGTTCAGCCATCATCAGAACCAGCATGGACGTCAAACAGACAGTATGTACCCCTCTCTACTCAGTCATAAAGCTGCCTCTGCCACCTCTCACTTTAACCAAAGAGACATGAAGAGAAACTTTTCACCAGACAGATGGGTTTCTTTTGTGGAGTGTTTATTTTCCTCTGCAGAATCAGGAGGGTCAGGAAAAAAACAAAACAAAACAAACAAGTGCTGAAGGCTCACTTCCCTATTTTATTAGGATCACAGATTCTAATCTTAACAGCCAACCAAGAAAGAGAGAAAATAACTTTCCTGTTGTCGGTTTAAGGATCCCTCAACAAACTGGATAATATCTGTGAGCATCATCACTATCATCACTGGTGTATACTCCTAATACGTTGCAAGCTGGTAACATGAAGAATACTTACTTTTTATTTATGTTTGCACATAATAGCATGGGGTTTAGTATTAACCTTAAAGGAATGTCTCAAGGAGGGGCTGAGCCTCTTTTAGGCGCTGGGGTACAGCAACCTGCACTGCTTCTGTAAAGTTCAGACTAAAACTGGAACTGATTCACAGCCTTCACAAAATTAGAATTATTAGCCTCCTCCAAGTAACTTATTGCTTTGGCCTGTGAGATTTTACCAGCTGTTGCCTCAGCACTTCTAAGCCTATTAATTGGTAGGAGACAAGCGGACAGAGCAAATAATGGGGATGGGCAAGATAGCTATTGATGTTGAGAAAAATAACATTGTGGACAAAGTGAAACCAAATCCCACAAGTTTATTGTATGAATGGCTGGAAAAGATCACCTGTACCAAACAAACCTACCTGGTTTACACTCAGCCTAGTCCTAACCAGGACTGGTAGGGTACAAACTACATTAGTTTCAAAGGCTTTTACTCCCCAATGAGCATGAACCAACTTGATTCTGTGTATCTTTCTTCAAGAGTGTGGCCCATTAAATTTAATCACCCTTACTTCCAAGGTATGGTTGTGCTCTTGGTCTCATATAATATTCACTCAAAGGTAGCTTTTCAATCCACTGCCAAGGTTACAGCTGAAGGTTGAGCGATAAACATTTTGCGAGGAGGAGGTGCTTTCTTCTGCTGCCCTCTCCTGATTGAAAGCCACTGTAATTAATTTGGATGACTGTTCTTCCCCCGGCCTTTATATAAGTGGAGCCTGGCAATGACACAGAGATGAAAGGCACTGAAACTGTGAAGCAAGTATAGGACCTGGAAATCATCATTAACTCTTTATATTTACCATTTCTGATGGCAGTTCTATAAGGAAGGAAATTAGGGTAAATAAGGAAGTCATCGCTTCCAGTGTGAGACTGACACCACCTTCATGTCCAAGTATTGAAGATTCCTTTAAAATGGAAGGGGGAGAATGAATTTCAAACTCCTCAAATCCTATCATAAGGCACAGAAATTTGAAGCACTTTCTAAATCAGTGGCTCAGTTCCTGGTGGTGGAGGAAAGATTCTTTTCATCCACTGGCAATGTGCCTCACAGAATCTCCTTGTTCACAGTTGCAAGGCACTGAAGGGTAACAGTAGTAGTAGCCATAGTTTTCTTTGGGAAGAACTTGTCTACTGCTAGCACTCTATGCCCTGAATACCAGTAGATGGAATATAGGTGTGGGCTGTTGCACTTATGTCTTACTTGGGGGCTTTCCACAGACATCTGGTGGGCTGCTGTGAGAACTGAATACAAGAGTAGATTGACCTTTTGCTTAATTCAGCATGACATTTCTTAGGTTCTTAACACACAACACCAGGCTTTATATAGTTTGTTAAATGGCCTTGAAAAACCATGAGCTCTGTGGGAGTTTCAGGTTCCCATAATTCAGTAAGCGCTGCCTACCTTGTCCAATACGGTATTACTCGTATTGTTGTGAGCGTCTGCCTAAGGACTTTTTCTTGGGCATTTGCTTGGCCATTATAGGAGCAGAGTGGTAGCTTACATAGACCTTTGGCCTGATCCAGCAGTGTGCTCCTGATATCCCTAAGAAGTAGGGAGGGATGAGGGATAACTGAGACAAGAAATAGAATGTTAAAGGAGGCACCCAGAAAGCTTTGTCGTATTCAGATGTGGGGTATTATGTCAGCCAGTAACATCTTTACTCTGATTATTACTTTTATTTGTTGGTTATTGAATTATTCGAACCCCACTTTTCAGAGTACAAATCCTTCTAAGGTAACAAGCAATATTAAATATACCCTATTTTTCTGTTTATAAGATGCCCCCCCTTTTCTAATCCAAAAATTAAGAAAACTTAGCTTTGCGTATCCAGCCTCTGGGCTCAGAAAGCTCGGACATTAGGAGTCCCTGTTGCATCTGAGCCTACGGGCACCACCTCCAAGGAGGTGTGTTCCAATTGCTTTGTTCAGCATTAGCTAATGTCAGTTCCATAAGGCTCATGATTGGAGGAAGCCTGTTTGCAGAGGCAAGGTATGGGCCATTTTGTTCCCTCCGTGTTCTCAGCTTACCTCTGTGTATAAGACACCCCTCAATTTTTAGTGTAATGATTTTAGGAAAAAGTAGTGTCTTATACACAGAAAAAGATTGGACATTAATAAAAATTATGGTAAACAATGTTAAAAACAAAACAAAACTGACGTTTGGCTGTTTCCACAGTGTATGTTGGTCCAGAGAGGGATAAGAGAGTGCAACTGGAACAGGTTTCATGGTATTTGCCCAGCTTCCCGATTCCCACTTTCTTCTGAGGACCCTTGTGACACAAGGGTTAAATTGTTGTACAGCAGCCAAAGCTCAGCTCACAAGCCAGGTTCAATCCCAGGTAGCTGGCACAAGGTTCACCCAGCCTTCCATCCTTCCACAGCCAGCTTGCTGGGGATGGGGAGAGCACTGTGTAGCCTGCATAATTAAATTGTAAACCACCCAGAGAGTGCTTTAAGTGTTATGGAGTGAAATATAAGCAGTATGCTTTGCTTTGCTTTCCTTCTGAGGAAACTGGGTTGCTGGGACAACACAGAAAATCAAGACTCAGATTTATTCTGGTTTATTGTCTCTTCAATTCATCGTTCAGTTGGAGATGAAACTCAGCACGTGGCTGCTGTAAAAACAATTTGGTTTTTTAACCTTTCATTTGGTGATAAGGCGTTTGTTATCTGATTTGCACTTGGCAATCATACATTATGCCTTCAACCCCTGTTGAATTACTGTTACGAGTTCCACGTGTAGCTATGTTTGAAAACTAGTCAGAAGATTTAGCTTGTTCAGGACGGAATGAGTTGCTTTAACATTGGACTTCACTTAATCTTCCATGGGTTCCTCTGATTGTTAGCAGCCCCACATCTTTGGAATAGGGAAGGCTAAACTTCTCTTAATCTCCAGCGATGATGACTGGTCAGAGAAAATAGTAAGCAATGTAAACAGCTATGCTATTTCTGCAGAGAAAAAGTGAAACTAAAAGGGTAAAGAAGGAGACAACAAAAATTCTGTCCCACATACTTTCTGCTGTTGTTACCTTGCTGGTAAAAGTGGGTAGAATATTTGCTATAATTATGAAGTATCAGTTGAGCAGCTGAAGATACTGCGATTCATGTTGTTATTGAGAGGTGGACAGATCTTTGTTTTTGAACTACAACTCCCAGAATTCCCAAGTAAAGTGTCCAAAACCACAAATCTGTACATATTTAATTAATATTTAATATTAATATCTAATTAATTAATATTTCCTGATGCTTTGGGGTCTTAAATGCACTGTGTAAAGATTCCCAAAAGGTAAGGTCCTGGAGCATATAAGAGAAAATAAATCAGAAGACGGAATGGACTTCTTGTCCACACTGGTTTTTAGCCATTAAAACCACTGCTCTCCACAAAGGTCCACTCTTGCTTAGACTCTTGTCCAGTTTTGTTTTTGTTGTTTGGGTCAGTCAATTTCACCTTTTCCTGTCGTAAGTCTGTTGTCCATTCAGCCAAATCTCTCTTAATAAAGAGGGAATTAAAGTATAACATGGAATTCCTTGAATCTAAAATGTCTGAAACAGCTGATTGCGTCCATTTCGGAATGGTGCCTATGAACCACTGGCCATAGAGGTCCCATTTGAAGGTCTTTTCAAACATTGTCTCATTTAGGACATCAGCACATAGTGTTACCTTTTCTAGATGGTCACTCCAGATTGTACTCATATTCCAGCTGGGAGAAGAAAAAGTGCTGCTATAGTCATAGAAATAAAACATATTTAATGGGATTATTCCATTTCCCTGTGCCGTTGAAAGGTTCAGAGTAGTAGAGGACAGGCAGAACTGATCTCACAGGATAGGTAACATAATATAGCCCTCCCTTTTCAGTTATTTCTGCAGTCCTTCTTATGGAATATTAATAGTGCCAATCTCACATTAGATGGTATGGTAGTGTTTAAGGCAGGTGTTAGATTGTAAGAAGCTAGCAAAGAGACTGGTGAATTATGCAAGTGATGTAAATAAATACTGTAGTGAGAGATGTCACCAAGATCGTAAAGTCCATAATAAACTATGGAAGCACTTATGAAATACAGTTGTTGGCCAAGGCAGCTGACAGAATGTAAATGAGGTGTTTTTTTTCCTGTATAGTGTTCCCCTAAGCCTTCCATCCTCATATGGCTACTAATAAGAAAATTAAATGGATCAAACCAATCCATAGTTTGTTCATGCTAAAGATCCTGGTGAC
The DNA here is from genome assembly GCF_051106095.1 of Pogona vitticeps. NCBI lineage: Eukaryota > Metazoa > Chordata > Lepidosauria > Squamata > Agamidae > Pogona > Pogona vitticeps. Next base: position 208,977,768 of record NC_135784.1, read on the forward strand.
ATTCTGAAGAGTGACAAGTTCTGTTTGGCATCAGCTTTCATGGACTGTGGGCCACTTCTTTAGACAAAAGACCCTGATGTTGGGAAAGTGGGAAGGTAAGAGGAGAAGGGGACGATAGAGGACGAGATGGTTGGACAGTGTCACCAAGACTACCAACATGGATTTGACACAACTCTGGGAGGCAGTGGAAGACAGGAGGGCCTGGCATGCTCTGGTCCATGGGGCCACAAAGAGTCGGAGATAACTTAACAATTAAACAATAGCAATAGACCCCACTGGGTCACAGCCATTTGAGTTCCACCCCTATTCCCAGGTTTTTTCCCCCAGTGAGGATCCAAAAACACACAGATCACATCAACTATGAAGAGGGATAGAATATCACTCGAAGAGGACAGGGCAGGTCAGCCTTGATTTCAAGCCCTTTATTTGTGTACAATAAGAAAGAGAGGCAGGATGCTCCATTCAGAGAACTTGACACTGTGTGAGAGGAGCAAACTTTTGCATCTTGAAGGATCCAGGATATTTTTTGCTTTTGTTTTAAAGACATTTATTATATTAGCCACTCTCTGAGACAACCAGAGGACATTACTGTTGGCTTTTACTCAGTTGCTTTGTGTGTTATTAATATGAATGTTAACTAAGATATAATTCCTATTAACTTTAATGAGTAAGAATAATTTCTGTAAAACTGAATTAGACTTACTCCGAAGCAAGTGGGAAAAGGATTACAACCTTTGCTGTAAAAATTCCTAGTATGTATTTATTTGCTACATTGAGATGTTGTTTTTCTGCCAATACATCCAAGGCATTTCACACTTTAATATAATGGCAAAAGCAATGCAATGATGTACAATGATGTAAACAGAGTTTGAGTTTTATGCAGGGGCAGCTTTTAGAATGGGATAAGAGTTACCACATAGCCCCATTTTTTTGGTTGGGCACTCCCTCCCCCATCATGAGGTGCCTAAATTACTATGCACAAAAGAGTTCAGGGAATGGATATAGCAATTGTAGGCTTAACGGAAGAAAGCTCTGAAATAAACTTGGCTCATAACTGAGCATAAGGGAACAGTGTTGTTTAGTTATGCTTCCAAAAGATAAAGGCTTAATGCAGTTTAATGATGCAAGAGGTGGATAACAGAATTTTTAATTTAAAAAAAAAGATAATATTTTCCAATACGAGTTGCCTCATGCCCAGTATTACCTACACCAGAGAAACTTTGGGCCATCCAAATATTTTTGAAAACAATTTCCACAATCCCTACTATGCCTGATTTTGACTACAATTTGCACAATCCCTACAGGAGCCTCCTGGTACAGTCAAAACTCTGTTCACGGTCAGCATTCAATCCCAGTGGATTCTGGCAGCTGGCTCAAGCTTCACTCATCCTTCCAAAGTTGGTAAAATGAGTTCCAAGCTTATTGGCATGTTTGTGTCTGTCCCTGCGCTGCCTCTATAATTCAATTGTAAACTGTCCTGAGAGTGCTTTTAGCACTATGAGGCGGTATATAAGCTTTGATAGGAGTGGTAGGTCAAAACATTTTAAGGGCCAATCTCTCATTTAACAGAAAAGAAGTGACTGTGGGGAGGATTTAGGAAGTTTCTGCTTCTGTTTCCCCCAGCTCAGCATGCTGGTCAGTTCTTAAATTTTACTACAAGCCCTAAACTTTACATAAACCAGTTTAAAGATGGTTTGTTGTCATTAACCCTAATGAAGATTAACCTCGGTTTCTTGGGTTCAAATGCTACAACAAGATATTGTAAATTATGGATGTTTGGAAAGCTTCCAACCTCTTCTTTGTGCTTCTAGAGGTGAATAAAGGAGTCCATGTGTTACTTAGATTCATTCTTATTATGCTCAATTATGGTTTAAACTATGAGCCAACCTAATACCTGTCAAAACTGTAATAATGGAGATACTTCACAAAATTCTGAGGAATAAAATAAAAGCACTGCCATGCAAATACTGTTTTAAATATTGGGAGCATGCTGTCTGACTTAACTAAATAAAAAATAAATCACAAAGAAAGCATACATCCAGCTGTTATTTCCAGTTAGAATACATCCATCGAATCAGTGGGACTTTCAAAATCTATGTTGATGTCAAGTCATATTGATTTAATGAGGTTTGTCCCTAGGTTCTGTTAATACAAAACCATATTCTTCAGTGTTCCTGATCAATCTGCTTATTTGGGGGACAAGCATGGCATAGTGGCACCCATGACCTCATGTTTCAGCAAGCACTGAGAAAGCACTGGTAAATGCACAATAGCAGTATATTTAGGGTTATAAACTATACTCCTGTTAAATTAATTCCTCCTCCAAGATCTCTGGTTCCTGCCCTACCTTTCCAGGAGATTTCCCCTTCAGTCTCTCCCACCTCAATACCTTTCAGTCTTGTGTCACCAGCCAGCTGAAGGGGCACCTCAGAAGGGACCATTTGCTTATTACAAGCCCAACAGCTTAATTTTCTGATTTATTTTCCCATTATTGATTATATGCTGTCTCTCAGACTACAGCTGGCTTTCCCCAATTTCTCAGCCCAAGATGTTGCCATGGCAACATCTGTGAGTAAAAAAGGGCTAAAAAAATATAATCAGTTGAATTTAGCATTGTGCCAACATGTCACCGTTTGAAGCAGAAACGGTGCTCTTGAAATTAAATTATAAAACATACTTATGACACAGAGACACTCTCTGCTGTGGTCCTTCTTGAAATCTATTTGCAGATGCTGCCTGGAGGATCTCTTTACCTCTGACAGAACGTGTTACTTCAATTTAGTTGGGGATCTCATTATTACAACAATGTATTTATATACAGTACAGCAAAGGTTGAGTCATGGCAGCAGCTCATTAATTGTTAATAACCATATGAGTCACTCAGGACTGGTTTCTGATTTTCTACATTTATTGCATCTTCTAACAGCAAAGAGAAGTGATGAGTGCCATTAGGACTGCAGCCCCACTCCCCAAAAAGGGCCAGCTAAAAATGAGAAGGAGGTATCAGCAAATTTGAGAGAACACCAATGGAGCTGGCTCTCTCCTAATCATTGGCATTACAAAAGGCATGCATTTCCTTTTCCTGTTCAACCGCTGGTGGATATCTGTTGCATAAGTGTTGCAGCACATGTGTGGGGGCCCACCTCTTGTCCTGATCTCCAGTTTTGCAGCCAAAACAAAGGTGATTAACTTTCTAAACCATAGTGGTTTTTATTGCTCTTTTGTGATGCAAAAGTCACTTCACCACAAACATAGCAGACATTTTCTGCACTGTTCACACAGTGGGGCATGTCATTTTCAATATATACAGGTCAGGGATGGGTTCAGATGTTGGGTAATCCAGATTCTCTTCTTCAATGAGCTATGAAATCCACTCCAGGACTATTGTCCCCCCCTCCCCACTATCTGTCTTGCTTGCCCCACAAGATTGCTATGAGATGATGTGGGAAAAAGGACATTCATGAACACTGCCTTGAGTGCATTCTGGAAAAGGCGCTATGCAAATTGGACAACTGGGAAAAAACCATCAAGGGTACCGTAACTATCCAAGAATTTCTGAATGCCTCTTTTTTTATAACAGCAAAATTGGAAAAAACCCAACACCCACATTTCCACCATAGCTGGCCTAGTGCTAATTATGTATGCCTTTCCCAGTCTCAGTGTTTCACATTTACTGAACGTAAATACTAAATGGACACTTGTGACGAGCTCTGGTTTTGCTCTGCTGGTTAGTTGTAGAGTTTTGTATTAAATATCTGGAGTGCTAATAACTTTCACAGAGATTTATGTAAATATAGAGACTCGTGGGATAAGTTAAGTAAAGGTCTCTGCCCTGAGTCACCTTTTTTGTATCCAGCTTTGGTCGGTAGATTAAAAACAAAATAGATCCCACAAGTGTGAACTGAGATCCCAGCCAATTTGGTATCTGGCCATTTCATGAAATCTGATAGTTTATATAGAAAGAATTTTATGAAGTGGCCATGTGAAAAATAAAATCTGTCTCACAAAATTGAGGGCTTGTGGAGGTGCTTTTAGGGAACAGAAAGAAAACCTAGGTTTTTCCTCCTTGTTTCCTTCATGAATGGAGATTTATAAAACACCTGATTTTTTTTTTTTTTTTACTGCTGAGCTTGCAAGATGAGCAAAGACTGAGAATGACTGTTGGGCAGCAATAGCTTGTCAATTTATTCTCAAAGCTTCCGATTCAGTCAAGCAGCTTGATAGAGAAGTGTATGTACTGTGCCTTGGGGGAAAACAATGTTGGCTTATTTCATTGATTCCTAACACTATGAAGAACCCTCTAAGCATTTCCACTTTTTTCCCAGAAGGAGCTCTTGCATGACAAGGAAATTTGAAATGATTGTACTGTGTGGGCAGAGACACTTGCATGGGGTTTTCTGGGTGAAGCTCTTGCCCATTTTCTCACAGGATACAAGTTCTGCGGTCAAAACATGTACCCCCTGCCTATATCCATGATGCATCTAAGAGGGCATGACAGCTATGGATTTCTGGCAATCATAGTCCAAAACGAACAGTAACTTTCACCACATCTCTAGTTTAAATGTTAGCCTGCATGTAATTAGATAACATTTTAAGGAGTCTTGTACATATTTAATCTGTAACTGATTATTTTTGTGCTTTTGCATCATAAAATATTCTATGAGTAAAGTATGGTTGTTTTCTTAATTAAAGTTTTCATTAGTTTAAAAACAGCATCATCTATAATTTCCAACCCACACATGCCACCTAAAATTATCCCCACCCACCCACTCCCAGTGTGTTTAACAGTGATCAGAGTTGAATTTATAACATATAATTGAGCCACGTATAAGACTTAGAAATAATTAAAATATACAAAGGACACTATTAATCATAAATGAGATTCATTAAATGCATCTTTACTTTGACTTAACAGTTTCTTGATGATACAATTGATACTGGTTTAATAAATGTTAAGGCCAAAATCCTATGGTGAAGAATGTGTATTATATGCGATCAGATCACATCTGAATTACGGTGAACCTAATAGGGCTTTTCAGGGTATGTGGAATCTTTAAGGAGTGATTTGCCATTTTCACCCTCAAATGAGTTTGATAGCCAAGTGGAGATTTTAACCAGATCTCCCAAGTCTAGTCCAACAATTTATCATTACACTACTGACCTGCCCAGTATTTAGAGGTGCTGCATGTCCTTCATTTTTTATTTGCTGTCCTCCATTTTGTGTACCTAAAGCTGCTCCAATGTTCCCACAATTTAGCAACAAATAAAGAACATACAAGCTGCATTATGTTTTGGGAACATGAAGGGAGCTGGGAGCAGATAGTACTTATCATATGCCACTAAGAAGCTCATTTACTTCAGCTGTGAATACCTTAGCTTATCATGGCAGGATACTGGTGTAGGAGTAGTTCACATGCCAGTATTGCTCTTCAAAGCATAACAACGTATCACCCACCTGCAGCGTATTCATGTAAACATCCCAAAATATATAAAGATTGTTTGCTTTATTAAATGGATGCTTAGACTTCTTGTGCTGGCTTGTGAGCCCTGCTGTTTTCTGTTCCAATCCATTGGGTACACCTGTGTGTTGAAAGCTACCCAATAAACCTGCCTCCTTTTAAGTAAACTGAAAGTATAGATTTAGAATTGGGTGGACAGCAAAACATTTGGTTTATTCAAACTTAAAGGTAATACTGGTTAGGATCAGGATGCTTTGAAAACAGCGACACCAAGAGCAGAGCAACCACAGCAAAGCCCTGACTTCACTCAGATAGAACTAAGTCCAACACCAACTACAAACTAAGCAACACTATGTGCAATTGTACATATTATAAATACATCTATCTCTCCCCCCACCCACATACACTATGCATATGTAACTGCAGGACTATCCTTTCATGCAGACTAGATTAAGAACAGTAAACTACTTCAGATTATTGTTAATATCTTACAGGCTTAAACTGAAATCTTACATTATTGGCTCTCAAAGTTTACTGCATTCTTCTTAAATGCTCAAAGCATATTGTCAGCATTATTTTACATTAGATGCACCTTCCTATTGTGAACCTCTCTGAAAACACTTATTGAAAAGACAGCATGGAAAGTCCTTAAGCAACCAATGTTTATATCACCCTGCAAATTCAGTCAATGTAATCCTGCCCACTTTACAAATTTGGAACAGGCTTCTTATTTAACTTCCTTCCTTATTTTAAAAAATAGACCTTCCTTTGTTTTTCTTCTCATCTTCCCTCAGGACAAATGAAGAGACCAGTGTATAGCCCTGTTCACTGTGGGGAATTTATTGCTAAGTACTGTTACTACTTATGAGTATTGTGGAGGTCCCTGCCCCACCTTATACCCATGGATCTGAACTGAGACAAAACAGTAGAAATTTTAAGTGTGAAAGAAATATTGATATGTGAATCAGTGAGAAATCTTTCACCAGGCATGCTGAATAAACACAAATGGCACGCTGTGACATTACTAAGATGCCACACATGGACAAAAGCAATATCTGTTGACTGCAGGGTGCCTGCTGGACCACTGAGAAAATTGTTCTGCTCTCGCCAGTGGCTGGTGTCTCCTTCTCAGCTCCTTTGCTTTTGATTTATAGTTTTGATTTAATCAAGGAGATATGTATTTTAGAGAGGCTTAATACTAACTTTTACAGCATGAAAAGGAGGGGCATAATTCATTTAACAAGCAGGGATGTTATCAGAATTAAGGCATGTGTTTAAAGCATTAGGCAGATGATGAAATGCATCAGTGTGGCCTTGCCTACTCTCTTAAGGGACTCCTGTGTACAAAAAGTCAATTCCACCTGTACAAGCTGTGCTCCCCTTTTTCCTCTCTAAATGATCTGGTGCAGAACAGCCAGTCAACATATGGAGGGGAATGCAACATTGGCAGTCTCCAAATTTATAGTGTTGATTTATAGTTTAGCTTTACAGCAGTGGTCCCCAACCTTGGGCCTCCAGATGTTCTTGGACTTCAACTCCCAGAAATCCTGGCCAGCAGAGGTGGGGGTGAAGGCTTCTGGGAGTTGTAGTCCAAGAACATCTAGAGGCCCAAGGTTGGGGACCACTGCTTTACAGGACATTACATCTTGTGCTAGTTAAAGGCTCACAGACAAAGACCAAAGAATTTTAGTTCCTGCAAATGTTGATGAACTACCATGATTTGGATCACAGAGATAACATAATATGTTAAGGCTACACATTCTGTTTGCTCCTGGGTTTTTTTTGAGGGGGCAGCGTGTAGTTCAGTTGCCTATTGATTGGGATTACCTTAGCAGATCAACATGATGTCACTGGAGATTCTAACTAATCCTTTCCTCTTCCCTTCCAGTTTAGGATTACTTTCCCTTACTTCAGAACTTGTTTTTTTAAACAGACAGCGTCCTTGCAGATATGTTATGCCCATTCGTTATTTCTTCTCAAATGTGTGTACGCCCTATGGGAGGGAGGAGGAAAATTTGAACTCTCCCTAATATCAGCTATGATGTCAGCTGTAGGAGTATTTTCAGCCTCTTTGAGCATGTGCCTATGCTTCAGTCGCCCACCAGCATAGGTGCATGTTCAGAGGCATGCCTCTGGCTACCTCTCCAAATAGTGTATGAGAGTTTTCTCTGAGAAAACCTTTATCTTGGTCTGCTTATGTGGAGAGCATGTAGAGCAGAATCAATGTAGCCCTGTTTTGTCTCTGCCCCCCCCCCAAGCTAATGGCTCTAATAAACTGTCCTTCAAATTCTTCAAAAAAAACCCCCACCTTTTACTTCCTCTGTCTTCCATGGAGCAGAGGAAGTGTTTAATTTCCCAATGTTGTGAAGTGGCTAAGCTGTCTTTTAAAGCCACTTCATGATATTGGCAAATTTATAGCTGCCAGTTGTGTTTTGGTTTGTTTCCAACAATCACATGTACTGGAAAGGAACCAAAACAGAGTGCTCCTACCCCTATCAAAAATATAAAAGCCCTTGAACAGGACTCAGAAAGTTATGAATAAGAATGCTTTCGGGACAGGCTGGTTTGCTTCAAAAATTGTGTCTAGAGAGGAGCATAAAATGAACTGTGATACAAGAAAGCCAACAAATCTGTTTGGTTCCTGGTTTGTTTCATGACCCAGTTCGGGAATCCTATTTTATTGGAGCAAGAAGAAAAGCCAAACTTTTGTTTATTGCCTTGTTTGTTGGCTTGCTTCCTTTGGCAGAAGGGGATGCCTGCCTGCCTCCTCCCCACCAGCCTTGTCGCTTTTACTTACCTGCTCCTCCTGCCGCCACCACGAGTACCATCCTCAGAGGCAAAGGGCCTGGGTTCCCTGTCAGGAGCATGCCATTGCCTCCGAGCATGCGCCCATGCTGGTGGGAGGCTGAAGCAACAAGGGCAGGTAACACCTGCCCATCCCCAAGGTACAAACTGAATGAACCGGTTTGTTTTTCCAGGGGTTCATGGCGGTTCATAGGTGATGGAAATACAGACCGATGGGGAAAGGGAGTACAGGGCCAATCCACATTGATCCAAGCCACACAATTTGTCTGGATTGACCAGAGTTGCCTTCCCTAACAGTGCAGTGTAATTTTTCACAAATAATTATCATACTTCTTTGTATTCTGAACCATGGGTGCCTTGCAAAGGTCTGATGCACTCTTGAAGAAAAGGTTTCATACTTAATTTCTTTCACTGATACTGATAGTCAGGCTGAATTGAGACTTCTGTTTGCCTGTAGATAAATAAATTCATCGCCCTTCTTATAGTCTCTGACACACATTTTTCTCCATGTCTTACAGATAATATATTATCCTTAAAAGTCCAGGTCTCTGTAATGAGCCAAGGGAAAATGCCAGAGCTGTTTTGAAAATAATTTTGTCTCTTCTCACTTGTAGAGTTGCCAGGTCCATGGCTCCTATTCCCTGAGATTTTAGGACCAAAACCTGAGAACTACCAGTGGGCCCTTTTCCTGTCACAAATCAAAATTAAAACAATATGCCTTCATAATCAGAATGCAAGTGTTACGTTGAAAAACTCAATGTGTTTTGAGTTCTTGGCCATCAGCTTGCCATTGTCATTACATATTGTTGCTCCAGTCTTACCTGTTTGTGTTGTCATAGCAGAAAAATATTGATAATGCTCTCTGGTTCCACCTAGTGGCTAATTCTGATATTTCATCTTAGAAATGTTTATAAAAGCACAACAAAATGCAAAACCTTGTGTTTCTTTTGCTACATCAGGTTGAAAAGACAGTGCATAAAACCTGTGAAAATGTTTCTAAAAATATCAGCCAAAAACTTTCCTTTTCATGCAGGATCATGAGTGATAAATGGCTAGGGAATGCTCTATTTTTGAAATTTAGATATTTATATTTTTAAAATTATGTTTTTAATCTTGACCAGTGTTTAATTGTTTTTAATATACAGTTTTGTATGGTATTTTAAACTTGTTATTCTTGTATGACTTCATGAGCCACCTTGAGTCCCAGATGGGGAGAAAGGGGGCATATAAATAAAATAAAAAAAAACACATGCCTTTGTATTTTATTTATATGCCCTCCCTTTTCTCCTGATTTAGTTACATGGACACACACCCTCACTATTATGATTCACCAAAATGTGTCTTGGCTTACAGGATACAATTTACCTGAACGCAGCAGCAGCCTTGTAAGAACACACACTGACAAACAAGTAGATTTTGAACCACATTTGCTATGGCAGTATCTGTTTATGACACAAAATGGTAGCTGAAGCAGCTTCCTTCTGTTTATCTGTCCTCCCTTCACCATGGCTTCCAAAGCAGTTTACAATAGATTAAAATGGTTAAAAGTAGATTGAAAACATAGTTTGAAAAACTGACTAAAAACAGTATTTAAAAGCAGATCAAAAATATTACGTAAAAGCCAGTTTTAGATATTGATCCTTGAGATTAAAGGGCCTTCAGAATAATAGAGTCTTAGAGCTCTTCTGGTCAGTGGAAAAGTTCCGCTCCTTCTTTCTCCCAGTTCATCCTTGTTCATCACGATGGAGCACTTTGCCAAAATCGACTTCTTTTTAGGAAATGGGAAGAAATCTTTAGTAAATAGAATAAAATCCCCTTCTGCAGTTTTTCCTCTAAAGCTGTGGTATGTGTGAACATGCACATGTGTGTATGTGTTTATGTACAAAGCTAATTTATAGTCAAATTGAGAGCTTATGACCTGAGACTCTGGTTTGCAGAAACAAACTTCCTTAAGGTGATGCAATACTAAACTCTGACTGTCAGAACAAACTAAAACATAAACATTAAATAAACTGTGTCTTGGGAGGTCACAAAACCCCCTGGAAAGTCATGGATTTTGTCACTGTTTAAGCCACAATAAGTCTTCCATTGTAGAGTTGGTGGGAAAAATGCCAATAGCTTCAGTGATGAATAAGGTATGCATTAGGTAAAGGTAAAGGTTCCCCTTGACTATTTTTGTCCAGTCGTGTCCGACTCTAGGGGGCGGTGCTCATCCCCGTTTCCAAGCCATAGAGCCAGCGTTTTGTCCGAAGACAATCTTCCGTGGTCACATGGCCACTGCGACTTAGACACGGAACGCTGTTACCTTCCTACCGAGGTGGTCCCTATTTATCTACTAGCATTTGCATGCTTTCGAACCGCTAGGTTGGCAGGAGCTGGGACAAGCGACGGGCGCTCACTCCGTCACGTGGATTCGATCTTACGACTACTGGTCTTCTCACCCTGCAGCACAGGCTTCTGCGGTTTAGCCCACAGTGCCACCACGTCCCTTGAAAGGTATGCATTATGAAGGACAAAAATAGCTTAATGCATTTGGAAGAGCACTTAGCTGCTCAGCAGAAGCCCAGCAGAGATCAAGGAAGCCTAACTATTTTGGGTGGGAATGTGCCTAGAGTTGGAATTCTCCTAGAGAAAAAGCCCAGTCTCATGAAGCCACCAAAAGTGGGTGGTGTGACATGTTACAGGGTCACTGATGATTTTCTCAAATCTGCGCAAGTATATATGGGTGGAGGTGGTCTCTCAAATCTCCTGGCCCCAAGTCATTTTGGGCTTTATAAATCAAAACCAGTTCCTTGACCTGAACTCAGACAAGAGCATCATGAATGCAAAGCAAAAGATGGGGTGGTTGTGCGTGTGATCCATGCAAGAACATGAAACCTTTTCTTTCTTTCTTTTTTGGTGTACTTCCCAAGAATACTCGACCCCCATTCTCTCGTTTACATTTCCAAGGTCTCCCCATCTCTTTGTCTCTAGCTGTCTCGTATGCATTCTCCACTCTCTTGATTGCTCTGTTGCACACTAACCCCAATATTTTTATTCCTCCTCCCTCACTCACACACACTTACACAAAGATACATGTCAAGGTCAAAGGTATGAAACTCAAACAAATCCCCCAGAGAACTATAGAACTTTATAAAACCCCTTAGTAGTTTGAGTCTGTGGTAGTCTATCACAGTTAACATTTATCCCTAAAAGTGTTAAATACCAGTGTAAACCATATACTATGACAATCAAACCATGTGGATATCAAGGCATTAGTCATTTACTTGGACTGCCTGGTTCACCAGAAACACATTATAGCTTCCAAATTTGCTCCAACTCTATTTAAAGGATGAGAATAAATCAATTTTTTCACTCATGGTGAATAAACAAAGAAAAGTGAGTCCAGGCAACATTAGCTTGTCTAATTCTATAAGCTTTATTCACCCATATCTCTTTTATGTATAACAGTCCAGATGTTATGGGAAACATATAACTTTCCAGAAGTCACAGGCATATTACTTCAAAAACAATTCTTTCAGCTATGAAGAGGGCTATAGATACCAATGCCTTAAAATATTTTAAGACTGAACTTAAGTCAGAAAAATATATTTCAATTTTAAGCTTTTTGCTAACAAATTTACAGAGAACTTAAATCTCATTTCAATTCAAAATGCAAGCGCTTATAGCCTTAAAAAGCACCTCCTTAAAAAGTAACAACCTATAATAGAAGTCCGGTTCTTAATCCCTTAGCATATTTAAACACACATATTAACGTTTTGATTTCTAGGTATTCTTTGAAAATTATCAATTGGAGATTGCAGGTTCGCTTTTTTTTAATGCCAACCTATGAGTTAAAAAATAAACTGACTTACTCATTGCCCGGAGCTGCCCCACATGCTCTTCTCCTAGTTCTGAGTTACTTGCCTAAAATAAAGGGGAGAAAACTTAGCTTCTAATGTTGTTCACTGTCTTAGTAAATGAACACTGAGAAGGTTTCAGAGAGATTTTTGTGTCTGTCTGTTTTAGAAAAGACAAAAAAGCAGAAACACTGTGCCACTTTTAAAGTTACATTCCACTAAATTGAGCTTTGAAGGTGCCTTTTTACAGGGCTAGTTAGACCATTAGCCATACTGAGGTAGTGGCCTCAGGTGATCCATGCTGAATGCAGTTTCAGTCCCCTCCCAATTTGTGGTCAACTTGTGCTGAATCCCTCATCTGCTACTCACAGGTACGGTGAAGTACAGTATGCTGTTTTATCACCAGAAATTAAGTGGGCACAGTCAGTTTTCACAGATGGAACCAGAGAGAGACATTTTATCTTTCACCTCAGGCAGCAAAGTATCTTAGGTGAGCCCTAACTCTTGGCAGTAGAGCAGGAGGCTGCATGTGGAGAGCTGAGGAGAAAATATAATTCTGTGATAGAAACAGCAGAAGAAAACTACCTATGCCTTTTGGAAAGCCCTCTGAAGGCAGCCGATTGGATTATTCTTGTGTGTGTATCCAATCTTCTTTGTTATGCGTCACCTCTGAGCTGTGCAGTTTAACACAATGTTAATTGAGTTTGTGAGGCTTTCTCGCATGCCAAGCGAGGAATCAGCATGCTGAGTGCTACTGAAACACAAAGGCTGCCTCTTTATGAGGGAACACTGAACCATTACAAACTGGTGGGCTCCCATCTGCCATGAATTTGCCGCCAGAAAAAGACAAGTATCTTTGCATTTGCTACTAGACAAACAATTAGCTTTTAAGATGCAATGTGCACTGAAGAAGTGGCAACATTTAATTCCAAGGGCTTTTCTCTCTTGCTGGTGTTTGGGAAAGTTGTCCATGTGTATCATTTTCGGAAAGGCAGTTTGCACTTTGCAAAACTGAGAGGCAAAGTGTGTGTCTCAGTTTCTAGCCTGGCACTAGTGTGCTTCATTTCCCATTCCAAATGTGAACCAGCCTGCTGTGGTGTATTGTTGTTTTTCTCCATCTGTGCATAGACCTTCTTGCTCTTCCTTAGAGTGCTTGAAAGATTCACTCTTTGTGGTTTCTGGTATAACCTGACCCAACCAAGGCAGGTCTAAAATATTTCACTGCCTCAGCAAGAGCAGCATATAATAAGTCAAGGCATTGTGAGAAAGTACAGCAAGAACCACTCAGTTCTAAGAGCATACCATCCCTTTAACCTGACCCTGCTGAGAGATTTGAGACTGTTTATAGCCTTTTGCCTCCCATTAGGGAACTACAGGGATGCAGGATCCACACAGGCAGGAATAATTCAGAGGTGAACAAAGGGTAAGACAGGAAACTAAGAGAAATGGGGAGAGAGCCAATTGCAGAGGCTTTCTTGATAGCAGGAATAGAGAAGGATAACATCACCACAGAGGTGGAGATAAGAGAGGGAACTGAATGCGGGGAGAAGGTAGAACAAGTGGAGAAAGAGGGGCGGGGAGAAGAAAAGGAAGAGAAATGACGTATGGAATGAGGATGGATTCTCCTAGAGGATCCTTGGACCAAGGAAATGGCCTGCATGAAGCTACCATTAGAGGAGACAGAGAAGAGATGTAAATCAGCACCTAAGCCACTGTACTGGGGAGAACGCGGATGGTGGGAACAAAGTAAGAGAAAGAAGGAAGGGGTGAAGGTTAACCTGTCAGAGCCAGAGGGGATCGAATGGACAGATGTGGTATACTGCAAGAAAGGAGGTCCTTGAAAAAGGGACAGACCCCTACCTACACCTTTGGAACAGGGGACACAGAGGAGGAGTGGGCTCACTATCTCTGTTGTGGAACAGTATGTACCAGGTGCAGAATGGCCATATGCAAAATCACCAACCAGGAAAAAATTGGCCATTACCCTTGGAATTAGAAGAGAAGGTATTAACAGACAGTTGGCTTAGTCCATCCAAGTCAGAAGACCCTGTTGGTCCTTTTGAAGTTTTCAGTGACGCACCTTCAGTGTTACTAAATAGAAGTTTTATAAGTTCCCACCCTGATTTGTTTGTTATTGAAGCCTGTATACGAGGGGGAAGATGGACTAGACCTTGACTCCAATCACAGGTATATAGCAGGGATGGGTGCACAACCGTACCAGACCCTGGACATCAGTAGGCTCCTCCACTCTTTGAAATTAAACTCTTTGGAAGCCATGGAGTTCTGAGAAGCCATTCTGGGAGCCCCTGGGCCACAATTTGCCCATGATGTATAGTTACCAAGATCTGTTGTTATGTTTTGACTCTTAAGGCAGAATATTGAACAGACATCTTGTTCTCTCTCTGGAAGAAATAATACATTAATCATACAGTGGCGTCTCAACCTATGACCATAATCCATTTCAGAAGATAGACGCAACTCGAAATGGTCCTAAGTCGAAGCACCATTTCCCATTGAAATACATTGGAATGTGATTAATCCGTTCCAGAAGAACCCCCACCCTCAAAAATAAAATAAAAACACTGCAAGCCCCATAGGAACGGTGGGGCTGCACAAAATAACAACAACCAACCCCCCTCAAATAAACAGCAGAACAAGCCCCAAAAGCACTGGGGCTTAAAAACAAAAACAACAACACAGAAACATAACCCCCACCCTGCAAAACCTACCCAGAACAGTTTTTAAAAAGCAGAAAGCAACACCTTACCTTACCTGGCAATTCCAAGCCTCCCTATAAACACAAACACTCTCACTCAGAAGCAGAATCCAGGCAATCCCAAGCCTCCTCCGACACACGCAGTCTAACCATTGGGGTGAAAAACCTACAAAGAAGCAACCTCTTCACCCACCAATGGTTAAGCAATTTGAATTCCCTGTCCAGAAGTCCCTGCAAAGGAAGCATGTAAGACCCATCAGAAATGGAGACCCCCCCCCAAAAAAAAACATAAACCAAAGCTCCCAAGGCCCATGAGAAATGGGGGGAAACCCAAAAAAAAAAAACCCTCAAGACCCATTGGAAACAGGAAAAACACTCCAAAGCAACCAACCCCCCCAAGACCCATCAGAAATGGGAGGGGGGAGAAACAAAAAATCAAACCCCCCAGGACTCATCACAGCACAGAAAATAACCCCCCTAGCCCAAAACCATGCTGCAAAAACACCAAGAACATTTTTTTAAGCAAAAAGCTGCTCCTTACCTTAGCCGGCAGCCTCCTCCAATTGCAGACTCTCTTAACTGATGGGGTGAACGAGCTAGAAAGCAGCAGCCTCTTCCCCTACTGGACAGCCAAATGAAGGGCTCAAAAACTAGCCTTTCTTATTCATTTCCCCTTTTAAAGTAACTCTTCAGTGGCCAATAAAATTGTTATCCAGTTCTGCTTCTTGATGTCAGAGTTCAGTAGAAAAGGCACCAAGACCCAGTCCAGGGCAAGACTACAAGAACGAGGTAAAGTCAGTTCCACAGCCCAAGCAGAGACCAACCAGCTGGGGTTTTGAGTCCAAACAGTAGTCAGGTAGAAGGGTGGTACAAATTGTGGTCAAACAATCCAGGGATCAAAAATCAGGAGGAACCATATCAAGGCAGCAGGGTCCAGAGATACAAAGAAACACAAAACAGGAACAGCCGTGCAGATCAGGAAGAAAGAGGCTAACAGACATATCAGCACAGCTGTAGACTTTCATTACCAAAGCAAAGGTCTGTGGGGAAGGTCTGGTCTTATATAGCCCAGTCCTCAGCTTCCCCAGGTGGGACTACTGAGGAGCTGGGCAACAGCTGCAGGGAAAGGGCCCAGTCCTGCAATCCTTAGAGCAGTTCTCCCCAGAGGGATGGGGCTGATCCTGCATGCACTAAGGTTGCATGGTTCCAGCAAGGCCCCAGTCCTGACACTCGAAGTATAATATGTGACTTACTCAACTCTACACCTGGCTATTGCTGCAAATACCAGCTTTTGCCCATCCTGTGTTTTGTACAATTGGCTTGGCTGTGAAACTGGTAGTGCAGGAAATCCTTGCTCCCTTTACCCTAGCCTGAGTGAAATGTCCCGGTTTGTTTTTTGCCATTTGTCCAAAACTGAATATGCCATTTTCCATTTGGAGCATCACATTTAGCAACGATTGATTGCATCCCTAACAGGATTCACTTCAAAGCTGTATATTTTGACAGTGAAACATGTCAAATTCTGTGTGTCATTGACAGGAACCCATATGAAAGGCAAACTAGATTGTGGTCATTACATGCTTCTACTTATTGTGTCTGACGCTCAGTTGTGTCAGTGGAAAAAGGTCAAATATTTTGTCAATCTGGGGATAAAACCTTCTTCCTGTGTACCCTTCTTCCTTCTTTTCACCCCCACCCTCCTGGAGATGTAAAACACATCTTTCTGTAAAGACAGAATGAATGTGCAGCAGTCTGACTTACAATGGGTAGGGATATATTCAATGGATTTGTGTTAAGAGAAAATTGTTTCCTTGCTGTGTAATCAGTATTCTTCTAACCTTAAGCTAAGGCCTAATTAAGAAACCCCATGCAGTACTGAATGGTGTGCCAGAGTGCTGGGCTTAGCATGCAGTCACTGATGAGCAAATTAATCAATTTCCTAAGTATAAGGTGTGTACACATTAACAATCTCCTTCTATGGTCTTACACTAATTGGGATTAAGACGTCCCACTTTCATGTCTTCATTATCAAAAAAGAAGAGTCCCTAAAATGAACCAGTACTTTCAGAGCTGTGTGTTCTGAGAGATGGCTATGACAGTTAGCCTAATGTGATGTAGCAGGAGTGGCTCACACTTCACAGAAGTTCATAAGTATAGGTATCTGAAAAAGCAGCACTCTAGACAGCCGAACAGGAAGTTGCCTTTATGGCTGGTCCCTCTGGCTCAGTATTGTCTTATCTGATGAGTTTCAGCCCAGCACTTCAGAGGCCAATGCCCTTGAAAGTCTGAATAGGAAAAAGATAAGTTGCCTGGGCTGTAGAGAGGGAAAGATGCCCCTTCCGCTCAGTGAGTCTTTATATAATGCCTTAAGAACTTCTGCAATGTCGCACAAGACCCTATTTTGTACACCCTTGACCAGGTACTTGTGATGGCTAGAACTTCCCAACCAAATAGTGCAGACCTCCCCTACTGAACCCACCAAGGCAGTAGGGTAGCTGGCAGATCTGTGTGCTGGCCATCTATGGCCACAGTCTCCCCACTTTGCAAGGTGACAATTATGGCTATTGAACTTATGAAGAAATGGTGGGTTTTGATAGGTTCAGGGCTCATTTCGGATCCATCTGGTTGTTATGTGCCATCAAACTGCCATTAGGCAACCCTAATAGGGGCTTTCAAAGCATGTAAGATGTTCTGGGAGTGGTTTACCACCTTCCCCCTCACGTTTCTATGGCAATATGATGATTTGAAGTGAAGTCTCTTGAGCCCTAATTTGACATCATATTCCCTGCTCCCCACTGGCTATGTCTTATATGTCTGTACTCATCTCAAACCATAGCTAGAACTATTCCCAGTATAAAGGGAATCAACTGCCAGATAGCTCAGCAGTTTAGGTATCCGACCGTGGATCTAGAGGTTTGGAGTTTTACTCCCTACTGTGCCTCCTTGAGAGGGGCTGGACTCGATGATCCATAGGCTCCTTTCCAGCTCTGCAGTTCTAAGATTATATATATATTTTATTAAGATAATATTGTGCCTTCTTGCCATGCAGCTGTTATTTCAGAGAAGTCTGTCAGAGAAAAGATGTCACAACCCTGATCCAATACAACCACCACGATATAACATACAGTGATGATAAGCACTCAAAGCTTCTTCCCAAGATGGGTTACTTTATCCCTATCCACATATTCTTTCTACCTTGTTTACAAAGAAAGTTGTAAAGTTCTTATTGGAATGAATATCAAAGCAAACAAATTTCTTTCATCTCTACCCTCCTCAGTGAGACCCCTAAAGTAGGCCATCACATAAACACTATATTTTCCCCATGTTGAATTCATAAAGAACATCTGCTAGGAGGAAAAAAGTGCCCCACAATTGTTCACATCCAGGAAGCCATGAGTAGTTTTTAGTGCTCTTTTTTTCCTCTTCTAGGGCATGGCCTGAATGGACCTAGTATCCTCATCATCATCTTAAAACTGTAGAGCTGGAAGGGACCCGATGGATCATTGAGTCCAACCCCTGTCAAGGAGGCACAGTGGGGAATCAAACTCTCAACAGCCAGAGACCTAAACCACTGAGCTGTCCAGTGTGACAATAGACTGAACGAAGACCAATAAACTATGGCTTATGTCCAGATGAGTGTCAAGGGCTAGTAATATATGGTTTTTCTGATGTTTTTGATAAAGTTTGCATATAAAAACATGCATTTTTGTATCCCTCTTTTTCTAATTCATGTGATTTTGTGTGCTTGTTCCTTTATCGCACATTTCTGTACTCATTTTTAAACTGGAGAACTGCATTCTAAAATTTGGAGAGGCAAGAATTCTGAAGGGTAATCAAGTATAAATTTATGCCTTTGTTTAAAAGGACAAAATTAGGAAAAGTTGCATTAAAATGTGAACCAAATGGATTTCTGTACCATCCCTATATGTACTGTACTCATTGACTGAGGTTCCCTATGAAGCATCATTTTGAATACTGTATACGTACAATGAAAAAATTGCCTAGATAAATGAATAAATAAAAGATGGTAAAGGGATCATTTGATATGCTCTTTCTGGACTTGATTCAAGGAAATTGCAGTCGAACGGAAATGCCTTTATTTTTGTTTTCTCTCCCTTTCGAAACAGTTTGTCATATTTTGTTGGCCTTTTTAACAGTTTTACACAGCAGTGCAATATATATATTTGTATAAAAATCTGTGAGGCTGTCAGAAACTGTGGGAATATGTTATTCTATCTTCTGTGACTCTTTCAATTCCTACTTTAGTTTTAAGTATTGTTTTTAATGCCTAGCATGTCCATTATGGAATAAATATATTTAAGCAAAAGTGTCTGCTATGAGATAATGTATGGGATCTAAGTAATCGACTCCTACCTCTTGATAATATCCATAGAGAGCAACATCTCCCACTGCAATGCTATCTCAGTGAACAAAATGTTAATACATGCTTTGGCAGAAGACCTTGATATCAGTCAGATCAGGGAACAAATAAAAGTGCATCACCAGGCGGTATCTCTCATTGCCCTTTGGTTAGAGCTGGTTATCTGGCTGCAGGGAAGCAAGAGCACAGAACAGTGTGACATTAAATGATGACAGGCCTTTAAGCATAGAAAATGCAAAGGAAGATAGCAGAAGCAACCCCCTCAGTGGTTCTAATATTTGACATGCTATGCTGGCTGAGGTTCTTCTTGTTGTTGTTTTTAACTCAGTTTACCTTTAAAAAAAAACCTGGGTTAAAAAAAAAACTAACAGCACCTTTCCATCATAGTCTCTGAAGAAATAACACACAGATGGCAGCTGCATGTATATTTCAAGAAAGGTGATATGTAGGCAGCTACAATATATTTAAAAGTAAGCAATGATAAATGTGTTTGGTATACCAAACATCTTTTTCTTTTATCTTTCCAGACAAGTTTGTGCTCTTTTTGCATCCTTGTTATTCTGGTTCCTTGTTGACCTGAAGAATCATGGAACACAAACAGGCACAGATTAGTGAGCAAGTAAAATATAAATATGTTATATGCTGTCTCTCTCCCTCTCTGTTTCTGTCTGTGTCTCACACAAACAATTTAAGAATAACATGAGAGACATGTGAAATTGTTAAATACAGCATGCATACACACTGACTCTAACATTTATTTCTTATAGACATTCTGTATTCTTACTTTATGGTGCCTATTGAAGATATTATAGGTGAAAACAACATAAAAGTAAGAAGTTTAAAAAAAGACAAAAACATGGTGGCACCTTAAAGACTATCTTTCATATTTTTCAATGTGAGCTTTCATGGACAAGAGCACTTTAGCAGACATAATAGAAGGAGGTATAACCACAATCAGCAGTGTGCCTTCCTTTGAAGGGCAAAAGGTCCCATTTGAAGGACAAAGATTTGATAACTGTCATGATCTGGCCTGTACTGCCCTGGCAGCTGCAGGATCGGGGCCAGCCTGACCCAGGAATGGCCTGGTGTTTGCAGGCTCAGGCCCTGGCCTGTGTAGCAGCTGCTGGGCCACTCATGAGGATCACCTGGAAACCTGGAGGGAAGACCTATTTAAGGAGTGGTTCTCCCTCCCAGAACCTGTTTCAGCAACAAAAGTTCTTGGTTGTTTTTATTGCCCTTAAGCTCCAGAATCCTTGCGTTCCAGTATTCCTACATCTCTGCTTCTTGACTCCAGTGTTCCTGCTTCTGTTTTTGTTTCAGCTTTTGCCTCCTGGGCCTGTTTGGACTCCAGTGTTCCTGCATCTGCTCCTGTCCCTGCCTTGGTCTTTGCCTGCCTCCTGCATTTCTGTGCCTTGTTTGAGCTCTGTTCTCTCAGCCTTGAACTTCTGTCTCTGCTTCGTCTGACCAACTGTGCAGTGAGTATCTTTGGACTTGATGCCCTGTTTGGTGGACTGGGTCCTAGTGCCCTTGCTCCTGGTGAGAAGCTGCCTGGGATATCTTGGACTGCGATAATAACTAAGTTGCAATCATCTTGGACAGAGAAGATAGGTGGCTTGAGAGGAGGCCATACATTTGGATATAGAAAATCCCTCACTCAACAGGGTGGAGGTCTTAATACAATCTGCCTCCTATTTTTCATGCTGCCTTTTATCAGTCCCCAGAAAGTTCAGGACCATACACACCAGGAAGACCATTGCTAATGACTGTTAGCAACCCATGATAATGGGTGGAGAAGGACTGAAGAAGTGGGATTTTCACTCACACCCCCACTGTCCTTTATCTAATGAGACTATTCAGTCCAGGAAGAAGGGAAATTAATGGGGAGGATATATCAGGAGTCTCCTACCATATCCCCTCAGACTGAAAAAGCTACTTGGATGAGTAGCATAATGTTTCAACGTAAAGAAGTCCAGTTGCCATGGTTCAACTTCCAGATAACCTCACCTGCATGACTGAGAATCTTCACAGATATAGAGCTACAACATGGTAAGTGTTTATATGTTTCATCCAAGTACAGTATCAGAATGCAGATAACATGGTTGGTTGGTTTTGATATGCAGGTCTTTCATAGAAGCTTTTGTTGTAAAGGATGTGATTAATAATGGTAAAATTACAACAACAGTGACATGATAGATGGACTATTACAGTTGTTGATGAGCTTCCCACTATAAGCTTTTATTTGCAATTAGTTGCTCTGGTCTATGATTTACCCCAGACAGTGGATGACTGCAAGAGTAAAACTCTGTATGACCTCAGAAATTTCTAGGGTGGGTATGTTAAGAGAGAGGAAAATATCTAGGCGATGCAGTACACTACAATATTTGTAGTGTTTATATCTGGCAATGCCCCCAAAAGCCTTGACTTACATTAAAAGTCAAAAATTATGTAAATAACATTGGTAGAGAAACAGGTAAAATTGCCTTTGACATTATGTGTGACATTATTGCATCCAGTAATTGTGTTGCCCGAATAAATGTGGGAGCAGAGCTGGCATCTGGGTTTGTAGCAGGATTTTGTTCCCATCTTAGTGCTGCACAGTCCATTGTATGTCAGTCATTGTTTGAGGTTGGAGGGTTGTCTATAAGCTAGTACAGTATGTGTCTGTCACCAAGGGCTTGAAAGAATAAGCTGTTCTTGTCGAGGATGGGTTGGGTATAACTTATGATTTATTTATTTATTAAATTTATACCCTGCCCCTCTAGACCATGTCTACTGATGTGTGTGAGTGCTCTCAATGGTGGACTGAAAATGACAACTAATAGTGTTTGATTATTTTCCCTTCTAGTTCTATCTTGTAGGCTGGTTTTGGGTTTCTTTCTGGCTTTATTAATTTGTTCCTTAATCATATTGGGTGGGTATTTGGGTAGTGCTTCTTGTGTAGATTATTCCTGGTTGAGGTTTGGGTGACAGTTATTGAAATCTTGGTGGAATTTTTCTAGACATTCTTTGCATGGGTCCAGATTAGAAAAAAGTTGTCAATGTAAAGCCAAAATGGTGAAGCTATGTGTGAAAAACTAAGTACATCTTATGATGTGATAGCTTGTAGAACAACCATTAGTAGTTTCTTGATTTAACCTTTATACCATCCATCCGACTATAAGATTACTTTTTCAGTTTCTTACCATGTTGTAGAGGAATTTTGGCCCATTTTTCTCTACAATGTTGCTTCAGTTCATTGAGGTTTGCAGACATTTGTTTCTGCACAGCTTTCTTATGGTCCAGCCACAGTACTTCAATCAGGTTGAGATCTGTATTTTGACTGGGCCATTGCAGCACCTTGATTCTCTTCTTTTTCAGCCATTCTGCTATAGATTTGCTTATGTGCTTGAGATCAGTGTCCTTGACCCAATTTCGGCCAAGCTTTAGCTCTTGGACAGATGGCCTCACAACTGACTCTAGAATACTTTGGTATACAGAATTGTTCATGGTTGACTCAATGACTGCAAGGTGCTCTTGTCCTGTGGCTGCAAAGTAAGCCCAAATCATCATCCTTCCACCACTGGGCTTGACAGCTGGTAATGAGGTGTTTGTGCTGATATGTTGTTTTTGGTTTTTGCCAAATGTGCTGTGCAAGCATCTCCATTTTGGTCTCATCTGTCAAAAGGACATTGTTCCAGAAGTCATGTGGCTTGTCCAGATGCAACTCTGCAAATTTAAGTTGTGCTGCCATGTTCTTTTTCAAGAGAGAAGATGCTTTCTCCTGCCAGTCCTTCCAAACAAAGCATATTTCTTCAGTCTTTTTCTCATTGTTCAGTCATGAACTTTAACATTTAACATGCTAATTGAAGTCTATAGACTATTGGGTTTTTGTAGTTTCTCTGAGTATTGCGTGGTCTGACTTATCACCCCCTCTGAAGTGCTCAGGTAGTAAACAGCATTGAATTATAGAATAAAAAACAAGACCATAATGAAAGCATAATATAAATACAAACTAAAACAAAAGATTAAAGACAGATCTATTGGGGTGTAGAACTCCTTTATTCTGTTTGCCAAAGATTCCTTGCTGTGAAACAGTTCTCTATTGCCTAATCCCTGCAGGGCTAATTCTTCATTGTAAATTACTGTCTGATTTTCCTTTTTGAGTTCCCCTTCTTGAAAGAACTACTCTCTAACATGCCTACAATCATCTCTGCTCCAAGATGGTTGCACAGATATAAATAAAACAGGTGACACTTAACACACCACAAGGCACTGCACCAGTGGTTTCTTCTTTGCCAAGAACCTAACCTGCATGACCTTGCACACCTGCTACAACTCAGCAAAGGAGCAACGAACATATTTTCTTGCTGACAGAGTAGAAAACATGGGCAGCATTAGAAATAATAAGCAAATGCTTACTGGACCCTTCTTGTCATTTAATGTCCTCCTTTTTTTTCAAAAGGGATGGCCTGTTTCTCCATCCATCCATGCTGCTTCTGTACAAAATGTTGAAGGATCAACTGTGCCTGTTTTTCATTCTGTTCTGATTTGGAATGTGTTTCTTGAAATCAGTTAGAACTTCCCTCATTTCAGTTGTGCTGTCAGCTTTGCCAGTGTTCTTCCCAATATGGAGCAGGGCTGTTTCTAGCAAGTATGTAAATTGGAAGAGGGCAGTGGGGGGGGGGGTTCTCTTCAGCACAGCTACCTCTCAGCCTCTGCTTCATGCCTGGCATGGAGGAGAGAGAGAGAGAGAGAAGTGGCTCTTCAACAATTTCAAACACGCACAGTTTATCTTTCAAATTCAACCACAACAATATGAGTGTGGTGGGGAGGAGGGGTTTCTTTTTATATATTGTTTTGCAGTATGATGAATCTTTCCAAAATCGGGCAACATCAAGAGAGGCAAAGAGCTGAGGCAGGGTGAAAAAGGGAGGTGAGGGGGAAAATGGGGAGGGGACAGGTTATGATGTGGAAACTCAACTTGGATTATATTTAAGGAAAACTGACTACAGGTTAGGAAACTTGGAATGAATAAACCCAGACCAATGGGGAGGGGACGAATGGTAGATACAACCCCAGTTGATCAAAATGACATGCCTTGGTCAGATGTGTCCCAATTCAGACACATGAGGTGTCTTGGTGTTGAAATCAGAACATTTGTAGCCCACTTATGGTTGGTAGAGTTGCCAGGTTAGCATCTTTACATTCCCTGAGATTTCAGGCACAACATTTGAGAAGTAGGTGGGCGGGTGGGATATTCTGACATAATGAGAAGCAGCCCATGCAAATCACTTGCAAAATAATACGTAAGTACCGTATATGTAAAAGACTAAGACTGACTAAGTTGTGGTGGGATTATTTGGAATAGGGAACAGGTGTTAAGGGGAGCACACAAAATAAAATCCATAAGAAAATCCAAATATCTCCACATGAGTTCAGATGAGCTTTGTCTCCTTGCCTGGAGATCCAAGGAATCAAAGCAGTTCTGTGAAAGTGGGGAATGCACCCTGATTTCTGGTAACTCTAAGACCAACAACTATGCCACAGTTGTTGCTTTGAGGGAGATGTGATAATTTTCACATCTATCAGAATTGCAATTGCTTTTGTGTATTAATTAAAAATAAATTTGGTCAGACTTGAATAGAAAGCATAGTGTTTCCAATTAACTAGTCTAATTCAGCTGAATAATACAACTGCAGTGCATTTTTAATTTGCATAGTACAGTTCTGTTATGTATGCAAAAACCACATTTTTAATCCTGAAAATCTGTGTGTTTTATTTATCCATGGAATGAAAGACTCCATGATTATATGGGTTTTAGATTAGTATGTGACAAAACAGTTGTGATTATAGCACCTTCACACACCATTAGGAGCACACAGGAAGGACATTCTAAGCCCCCCCCCTCAAACAAACAGATTTTGAAATAAGTGCATTTCAAAATATATACTCAGGCAAGCCATTAAAAGAAAATTATAATTTTTATTAAAAATGTATGCTGGCAAATGTTGAAAATACTGTAATAAGTTGGGATGGAATTGTTCACCCTCGAAGAGCATATGATTTGTTGAGGCTTTTGCATTTTTATATTGAATACAGTGTTGACATTTCAAAAATATGTTGAAACAAGATTGTGAATTGTTGGAAGGGGATCAGATACATTTTGATCATTTTCTTTCTTAACCACCTTTCGAGGCTGCTGTCTTCAAAAGCATCTTGCAATATGAATATAAATCAGAGTTTAGAAAGTAACTTTTTAAGAGTGACTTGTTAAAATCGTTTTTCCAAGCCCCCCTGAAAGTACACCGCTATTATACTTTTACACATTTAAACAAGTCTTTGCTTTTGCTTCTTCAAATATTTTATAACGGCTTCTCCAACCTGGTCATTTTGAAGCAGGCAAGTGAGGGCTAAATGGGGTCAATTGGAGATTTGATATGGCATTTGGTGCACTCCTTACTTCCAAATGGTGTGTTAGAGACTGTGCAACCCTAGTTGGTCTGGCTTTTTCCCTTTTGAATTTCTGAAACAATAATGTAGCTTAATAAGTGAGTAGATTCAGGATATTAGCAAAATGAGCACTCCTTCTGCTCCTTGGCAGACGAAGTGAATTTTTGAAAGACTCTAATAGACCATTGCTGACAGGCTGTATCACTTATGCAAAATTTAAAAAATACATATTTTCTTTGTCTCATCTGAAGGGTCACTTGAGAAATTGCCTGCAGCCATTTGACCATGAGTAGTTTCTCAATTCATCCCTTAAGATCAAGTAAAGAATTGTTTTTATTTTTATATGAGTGATGCAGTGTATCACCAATGGTCTACCAGAGTCTTTTTTCAAAAAACCCACTTTCCCTGCCCTTTCACCAAGGAGAAGAGGAAACATTTGGTTTGCTGATCCCAAAGTGAACACTTCACAATACTGGAAATTCCAACACGAAGGAGCTTGACAGCAAGAAGACTCATTTTTAGCCCATTCCCAGCAATCACATGTGCTGGAAATGGACCAAACTAGAGTGATCCTATATGCATCAAAAAAGGAGAAGCCCCCAAGACTGAGATTCGTCTGGCGCCAACGCTGATGACATTTTGGCGCCAGGTCAAAACCTTCCTGTTCCAGAAGGCTTTTAATTGAAATAATATCAACTGTGGGTCTGATGGCAATTTTAGAGTATATATTTTTAATTGCATTTTAATTATTTTGCCTTTTTATTGTATTTTAAATGTTGTAAGCCACCCAGAGACCTTCAGGTTGTATGGGCGGCATATAAGTTAAATAAATAAAATAAATAAATAAGAGGGCTTCAGAAAGGTGTGTCTGGGGATGCTCTGAGGATGACTTTGTTCACTCCAGAGTTTGTGTTGAGCAATTGCCAAAAAAGGAGCAAACCAACCCATCCTGCAGTGAACTAAACAATGGGCTTTATGCCTGTCTGATTGTTTTTACCTTTCTAAAAACAACAGCAATAGCTGAATACTGCAAACCACTGGATTGTAGTATAAGACAATACTTATCTCCTGCTCAACTTGTTACTGAGGGAATCCAGACTTCCAGTGTCGTAGTGAGAAATTCCTTTTCTTTATTATCCCCATGTTTCCTGGTTTATCTTTTCACATTTTGCTTCTGAACTGATCTACTACTCTCCCTGCTGCTTCTCAGTGAGGCTGTCATGGGCATCAAAGCTCCAGACAGAAATACTGGAAGGGAAATCCCGTTGCAAGGGAAAGAAGCAACACACGCATCACTATTCTGGTTGGTCACAAAATAAGACATGCCCACTGTTAGCCCCTTATATAATAAAAATCATACCTAATTGTTTCAAATAGGCAAAGGCAACCCACATTCCCTTCTCACTGTGGATCTCACCAGGTTTTCTGTGGCATGAAAACCCACTGATTCCTCAGAGAATTTCACAGGTGTTACATCAGCATAAGGTGTGGGTCATTAAAATGATGGTCTGCCTCATTTCCAAATGACAGCCAGGAGCACAATAAAAACACCAACTGGTTTCCCCCATTTCCTCACTGTCCATAAAAACACCCAAGACTGAAATACTCAGTGCAGCTCAAGCCAGAATTTCAGCCATGTAATACTTCTATGGTTTCAAGAAGTTGTGCCTTGTAATTGTGCAAAGGATTAAAAAGGCAGTTACGCTGCAGATACAGTGCAATTATTTCTCATTACATTGTAACTTAGTTATATGTTTGCTGTTGGGGAAAAATGAATCACAAGTTATTGGTCACTTCCATCTCAGATAAATGTAAGGCTAAAAACTGAAAGTATTTCCATCAGAACCTGTGGAATGATGTTCTTTGTCCGTTTTTCCAATCAAATCATCTAGTACATTATTAGGGTTTTTTTTTCTGGGGTGCTGAGGATAAATTTCATAAACTCAGAGTTGTTGCTCACATTTGTGTGGCTAAGGATTAGTGTACATAAAGCCCATCCTTCATTTTCAAAGATGACTAATCACCATTTAGGGGAAAAACAGATAGGAGATAGTTGTGTTTTGTTCTAGCATTTTCAGTAAACATTTTTGCAGAGTTTCTGAGACCAAACAGCCTCCCGACATAGATTTTCAAAGAGGAAATCAGCTCCATATCTGGGGCAAGCTGAACCTTTGACCCTGTCAATCAGGATCCAATTAGCTGACTCTTAGCTAAATGTTTAATTTTTTAACTCCCTCCTTGCCAAACAGGCTTATGGGATGCATTCTTGCAAAGGTGTTCTGTTTCTAGTTGTATAAATATAGACCAAAAAAAGAGAGAAATTTTATTTGAAAAAATACAAATATTAAAAATATTTTAAATGTATATGTGAAAAAAAAAGAGAACAAATAGCTGAGGGTTTTTGTTTTGTTTTTGCTTTGTGGGTGCCTATGTCCTGTCAGTCTCAAACTGGTAGTTATTACCCCAGCCATTCCACTTATCTTGTCATAACACAAATTTCTGGTAATTAAAAAAAAACTCTGAAGATGTTATATGCCATAAAGTCACTTTTAAGGTGTGGGGATATATGAGTTATTAACAGTTCTGCTCAGAACTTGCAACATTGCAAGTTAGATGGTTCTCTTTTCCTGCTGCTCTCCCTTCCTAGCAATATTGTCTTATTGCCTAACAATAGATACACACAGTAATTGTTGAAAAACATTCCTGACCATTGCTTTGTGTTTGGGTGAGAAGTGCTTAACTGATGGAAAAAAGGAACCCTGCTCTGGGATTTCACCCTGCTTGATCTCTTTTTGTGAATGGTAATAAGCACAAGAGGGTATCCTATAGACCATTGGTGTTATCAACATTCAGGCTGCCCTTTGCTGTAAAGTTTGCCATCCTTTACCTGCTGGCAAAACTGGCATGAAATTATGTAGCAATATTGGGCCATTTCCTGTTGATTGTTTAAATGGTGCTTCAACTTATGACTATTTCGAGTTACAACTGGAGTTCCAGAACCAATTAAGTTTGTAAGTTGAGGCACCACTGTACATGGACATTTGAATGCATTTTCCTAAGATGCATGGTTACACAGTTCTGCAAGCAAGTTTCCTAATATAATGAAGATCTTTATATAGTTTTCTCTGATATGCAGACCTTACTATAAAATGCTTATTTCTGAGCAAACTCTTCTGACTCTACTGGAAAGTTGCAGAGGAATATGCATTTTGAAGGATGACTGACTTTTACTTTTCATATTCGTTCAAAAGTACAAAATTAAGCAATGTGCATTAAAATGCAAGCTGAACAAATTTATCCCTACCCTTATATCAGAATATTTCCGAATCTAGTTCACAGTGTGGGAGAAGCACTTTGACTGACAAAACCTTCTATATTATTTGTTATAGCTGACTAATCTGTTGGGGATTATAACTAATTTGCACTCTTCTAGCTTTCCTTTATTTCCTGTGCTTTTCCTTATTTCTGAAGGTAGCCAGACATTTTTGTCCATCTTTTTCCGAACATGCCAGGCCACCTTTAATGAACTTAGTTTACATGTCCCAGGAGAACCTCGATATCAACCCAATCTTTAAAATTCCAACAAAGGAAAGAAGAGATAGGGCTCCTTGAATAATCAATTTCCCTGAGGTTCCATCAAATGGAAGCTTCTGAGATTTCTTGAGACAACTGTTAACATTCCAGAAGCCACAGCTTCAAAGACTTTATATATATTTTTTTTAAAAAAATGAAGACATCTGTGATGGTCTCTAGCAAATTTATAAAGGTAAAGAATTGTGAGGGTGCGGTGGGGATTATGAACAAAACCCAGTTGCATTGATGCAGTTGGGCCAGCATGACCCGGGATCACACAGCACCTTGGAGGCAAAGCCCACCTAACCTGTCAGAGCGCTCACCATCCACAAACTAGAAGTTTTGGAAGAGATGTAATTGTTCATATATATTTAAAAAAAAAACAACCTTTTTTTAAAAAAACAGGCTAAGGTTGTAGTCAGACTGTCAGTCTGGGCTGGTTTGCTCCTTTTTCTGATAAACACATGACAGATCCTGATCGATGCTTACCTGCATCTTTTTGGGTGCCTGCCAGAGGCTACAGTTCTTTTGGTTTAATTTCAGCATATGCATTTGCTGGGATCAAGCCAAAGTGGCTGGCAGATCGTCCCTTTGGTGAAGCTGCATACTGATATTGAGAAATGGAATGCTTTGTTTCCACTAGCCTTTGGAGAGCAAGGGAGAGGAAGTTCTGCATTTCTTTTTAATTGTTGCTAACACCTCAGCAATGCTTTGAAAGGGCTTTAAAAAAAACACCCCTTTGAAAGCATCATGGATTGATTATGCCCCATCTGGCCAAAGGCCACTCTGGGTGATTTACAACATATAAAACCACAGGAGTAAAATAAAGTAAACAGAACAAAGAATAAAAATAACGATATGCAAATAAATAATATATTTTTATGCTTTGAAGGTATTAACATAAAACATTCAAAGCCTTTAAGATGGCTGGTTTGATCAGGTAGGCTAACTAAGCTGAGCTGAGTTAACAGGTATAACATTTTCAAATGCCTGCCTAAATAATTTTCCTAATGACTTTTTAAAAATCACCAGCAAAGGAAAGAGTTCATTCTGCAGCTGAGGACCAACCACCAAGAAGACCCACTTTTTAAATATTATCCTTCCAGGCCTCTCTCGGGTGAGCATCCTCGGCCAACCTGCTTGAGATGTTCATGTAGGATGGGCAGATCCTGTCTGAAGTAGGCATTCTGCCAGATAGAGAGGTCCCAAACTGTTTAGGGCTTTATGGCTTAGAATCATCACTTTGAAGCTGGCACAGAAGTGGATAGGTAACCACTGTAAGGCAGCGAGAATTGGGATGATGTGATGATATTTATTCAGTCTACTCAATAATCTAGCTGCTGTGTTTTGGACCTGTTGAAGTTTCTGTGACAGCTTCATCGGCACCCCACGTAGAGAGTGTTGCAGTAGTCCAATCTTGAGATTACCAGTGTGTGGGTGAACATTATGAGGGACCAGGTGTCAAGAGAGGGATGCAGCTGGGCAATTCACCCAAGATGGAAATAGGCAAACTGGACCACAGACACTATCTGCGTGCCCATAGACATTGTTGGGTCCAGTAGGACACCCAAACTATGAACCTCATTCTTTGCAAAGAGAGTAGCACCCCCAAAGGAAAGGAAGCCACCCAATCTGCAGACAGCCACCTCATCCGGGTTCAGCCTCAGTATGTTGGCCCCCATCCACTCCAGTACTTCAGGCAGGCAGCACTTGAGGGATGGGATGGCATCCACTGCAGAAGGGTGGAAGGACAGATAGAGCTGCATGTCGTCAGCATATTGGTGACAAACCACTCTGAATCTCTGGATGACTTCCCCCAACAGTCTCACATAGATATTAAACAGCAACGGGAAGATGATTGAGCCCTGAAGGACTCCACAATAGGAAGTCCAAGGGGTGGAGACCATCTCGCCAAGTTGCACTATCTGAGGACAGTCCTCCAGGAAGGACTGAAGCCAGGACAAAGCCAGGCCTCCAATCCCTGATTAAAAGAGCCTCCCTATAGGCTACCATGGTTGATGGTATCAAAGGCCACCGAGTGATTGAGGAAGACTACAGGGACATTTTACCCTGTTGGCCTCCCTCCAAAGGTCATTGTGCAAGGCAGCCAATGCCATCTCCATGCTATGATGTGGCCTGAACTCGGACTGGAATGGGTCAAGGGCATTGGTTTCATCCAAGAGTGCCTGAAGTGCGGAGTCAGTTAGAAACATTAAAAATAAATGAGGAACTTCCTCTCTCTTCCCTTCTAAAGGCAAGTGGCAAGGAAGTTTTTCTATTGATAAAACAGACTTGTGAGTGCCTGCCCAGTGTGGGGTGCAATTTTGTATATAAAGGATGCACTTCTGCATAGATGGTTGTTTGCTTGGATCACACCTTTGTTTCAGCTGCCTATGCAGGGAATCAGGGCCAGGACCACCACCTCCAGACATCTAGAACAGTGGTTCCCAACCTTGGGCCTCCAGATGTTTTTGGACCACAACTCCCAGAAGCCTTCGCCACCACTTCTGCTGGCCAAGATTTCTGGGAGTTGAAGTCCAAACACATCTGGAGGCCCAAGGTTGGGGACCACTGATCTAGAACATCCAACCAGACCTCATTGCCTTTGCTTGCCAAGCCTTCTTTATTCCATCTCCCCACCATCACCACACCCAAGCTGTCCTAGGTGTGCTATGCACAGGTGAGTTACTCTGGTCCCGGTGAATTGGCAAGCTGTGTGTGATCAAGGTAATGAGGTGGGGCAGCCATGTGTGAGCAGGCTGCTCTGAACCAGTGGTCTCCTGGCAGTCTCACACAAGTATGCATGAGTTTCCATGAAAAATAACACATAGACCAACAGATGGGCGTGCCCACAGACACACCCTTCTGTCATCTGATATGGAATAAGGATGGAACAAAAAGTGGGACTCAAGGAAACGCAATATCAAAACCAAAGTTATATTCTGTTGTGAATACTTAATGTGGGTGGAGGAGAGTGCCCTCATTTTGCCACCTCCAGCAACAACAGACGGGACACACACAGTTCTTTCCTACACAAAGGGTCTGAAGAGGGAAAGCTGTGCTGTCCTCTCCACATGAATTAGGATCCTCATTACTAGGACAAAACTAGAATGCGGCTTTCTATACATTGTTAAGTAGATATGGCTAGATAATAATTGACCAGGCTGGACAGGTTCTCGCATCCCAATTCTTTTTTTTTTGTGGTACCCCAATGAGTATCCATGGTCACCTTGAACAGGCATTTTCTGTCTTCTGAAACTGAAGAATGTGGCCCTACATCCTTGCATCCTCATCATGACATGTGTGGCAAAGTTGTGCTCAGCTAGAGCTAGAACTGGAGCTATCTGTGAGCAAAAGAATGAAGTATGGTATGGAATAGAAGCCCTGAGCAGGGAAAACTCTGCATATACCTAGAACTACTTTGCACAACAGGCCTGACAATATTGCTACATTATGCATACAGACATGTGATGCACATTCCTACCGGTGGGCCAGATAGGCGGGGTATAAATCAAATAAATAAATAAATATTTAAACAGATGTGATAGTTGGTGTTGCAGCCTATTTTACAACTGCTGTCAGGCCATAGTGTAACTTTCTTTTGCAGTTATAGAAACAATCTCCGCAGAAACATAATTCAGTGAAGTATGCATGGAAAATAGCTCGTTACTGGACAGTCCATTAATTTGTCAAAATAAAAGCCTATTCAGACCGCAATAACACATGGGAACTTCTTTCTGCATATGGGGTGCAATGGATCACACACAGAGAGACATATATATTCTCTTTGTTTTTTTTTCAAATGTCAGGGTTTATGGGCTGCAGAGCACACCCAGAACATTATTTACAGCCCTAACGTTCAACCAGTTTGCTTATCCATGTGAATGAAATTGAATCTTGATCTCAAGCAGATTATACTCCCCCATGAGCACTTCAAAGAGTTAATATGGCTGAGCACTCGGTATCAAATGAAAAATAGATATTCAGAGGCAAGATCACTATCGCAAGGTCAGCCAATGGTAGCAGAAGGGAAATGTGGCCACATGGATCCTGCTGAGTCAGAGGACACTGATCCATCTAATCGAGTGTTGTCTACTTCACAAAAGCTTCCTATGACCTAGCATCATCATTGCTTGACTACAGCAATGCACACACTATAAGGTTCCCCTTGAAACATATCCAGGGGTTTCAACTAGCACAAAATGTGGCATTTAGACTGCCATCTGGTAAAGAGATCTGAGATTGTGTTATCCCAATACTTGAAAGGTGTGCACTGGTTCCCAGGTGCCTTATGGGTTATAACCTTTAAATCCCATAAGGGCCTGGGGTTTCGGCTGTCTAAGGGGGTCACCAGTCTTGGTATGAACCTAGCTGGAAGTTAACTTTGTCAAGAGACACCATCATAATAAACTCCGTCTTAAGGAAGTATGTGCTTATTCCCTGGAAAAGCTTCCTTGGTTGTGAACATCCTACCGATGAATACAGAACTGCCTGGGAATTCTTCTCATTGACTCTAATCCTAGAAATGTCAATAGATAACCATTGCAAAAGCTCATTCTCATGAGACTGCAGAGTGTAGACTGATCCCACATGAGTTATGAATAAACAGCCACATGCCCGAGGCAAGGTACGATAATGATGCAGAGGGTCAGGGATCACCATGCCTCTTAACAACAAGATTTCAGCTGGAGACCCAGAAGCATGGGAAAGTTGGAAGATCAGAGGTGGTGATGAAAAATCAATTACCGCTGGGAATCGTCTGTGACCTGCCTCAGCAAAATAGCAGTATTTAATAAGTGGAAGAACTGGGATGTAGGCCTCGGGTGTGTTCACGAAATGGTTGCCATTGAAACAGCCCTCTTCCCACAGATGGCCACTAGCAGCATTGTTCCTATTAATACATGTGGTTGTCAGCAATGTTAAATGTATTTATTAGCATCTTTGTGTCCCAATTGCTTTCTGTACAGTAGTGGAATATACTGTATAGAGAGGAAAAAAGCATGTGAGAGTGACTGAGAATTCAAAGAACAAAACCAGCTTGTAGGGGTAGGTAATAAAAACCAGAGCACCTTTCCCCACAGAGATACTATTTAGACCTCCAACAGACATTTCTGTGTATGTTTAATGAAGCCTCAGATTATAGGTAGGTAGCTGGAGAGGGAGGGTTAAAACAGGAGGGACAAATTTTCGTAGAGCAATTGTAAATAGTGCTTTCTACAAAAAAAAAAAGGAATTCTGTGCACTTATAGCAGTTGTGGGCATGTTCTAGAGCAGTGGTTCTTAACCTTTGTTACTCAGGTGTTTTTGAACTGCAACTCCCAGAAATCCCAGCCAGCAGAGCTGATGGTGAAGGCTTCTGGGAGTTGCAGTCAAAAAACATCTGAGTAACAAAGGTTAAGAACCAGTGGTCTAGAGGTTAGGGGCCAAGGTTCAGGCCTCCAGACCTTCCAGGGGTTTCAAACCCAACCCCCCCCCCCGCAAATAATACCACATCTTTGTTAGCAGAGTCTCCAGCAAGAACATTCCCAATACTCCAGAACATAGCAGCATCACATATCTTGGTCCATAGGAGCCTGGGAGACCAAAGAAGTAGATGATGAGGGCACAGGAAGAGGTGGGAACCACCATCTCACAACTCTCCATAGAAATGGAGAAAAATAAAGGCACAAACCTGGCTTGTTCCAAGGCTAAGTGCTTAGCTGTGGGGAGGAAAGAACCTCCCCAGGCTCAAGAGTAGAGGATCTCCTCAGCAGACCTTTCCTCCAAAGGACTCCCAAGGGTGAAATTCTGCAACTGAAGGTGTGATCAGAGGGTCATTTGTTCCACACTTCGGTCTGCTCTAGGGGTGAGCCGTTTCATTCCTTTTACTAGTGACATGATGAGGTCCAAGCCATCACAAACCATTCTGTCCCTGATTGATACCTACCTGCACCTTTTTGGATCCCTTTCAGAAGTTTATGTTTGGTGCAGACAGGATTGCTTTATTTTGGTTTGATTCCAATGTATGCAGTTGCTGGGGTCAAACCAAAGCTGATGGCTTAAGCTGTCCCTTTCCTGTAGCCACTTGACAATATCTGGAAATTGACACTTTCCTTCTGCTTCTCCATAAAGGGAGTGAGGAACGAAGGTGGTTTGTTCTTTCCCCCTAAACCCTAAGGAAGCCCTGCGGGGAAAATGAAATCTTCCTATCCCTATCCCTCCCCCTCCATAGGGGAGCAGGAGTAAGCTTTCGTGTCCCCACAGGTGTGAAGGAGCTTTAGCAAAGCATGAAGGATAAGGAGAGGGACCTTTATGATTAGTTTTCTCACTCCCTTTTCCTTTAAATCAGTGTTTCTCAACCTTGGCTCCCGAGATGTTCTTGGACTACAGCTCCCAGAAATCTTGGCTAGCATAGCTAGTGGTGAAGGCTTCTGGGAGTTTTAGTCCATGAACATCTGGGACTCAAGGTTTTGGAACCACTACTTTAAAAGGAAAGGAGAGCCAAATAGAGTTACTTGAGGTGCAATGTGGTCAATCTTTGCATGTGGATACAAGGATCATGCCAAATGAC
Source organism: Pogona vitticeps (assembly GCF_051106095.1). Classification (NCBI taxonomy): domain Eukaryota; kingdom Metazoa; phylum Chordata; class Lepidosauria; order Squamata; family Agamidae; genus Pogona; species Pogona vitticeps. Next base: position 209,013,520 of record NC_135784.1, read on the forward strand.
ATATTGCAATTAAAAGCAGCCATGTTTAGCACTATCTAGGCCAATCCAAGATGGGATAATTGGGCTGTTTACGTGTACCCTCCCCTTGCTACCCAAACAATTCCCAGTTGAGTGCCAGGTGGAGCTCCAACAGCCCAGCCACAAAAAGCCCTCAGTGGAAACTGCAAACTACTAAAGACAATGTATTTGCTAGTTTCTGTGCTCACCTGCTGCAAATTTCTCAACTATGCTTAATTGGACTGTCTGCATACCCCTGGTGGATAATGTCCTGGATCTGACCTTTGGACTGACAGTGGACGGAGGCTTTAAATCTCTTTATCCTGGTTGTCTCTTTTGGGGAGCACTTTCTTACCTGGCTGTGCTGTTTTGCCTTTTTCCTGGTTTGAGGGCTTCTCTGGCAGGGAGCCATGCCTGCCTAGTCTGTCATGGAAGAGGGCCGCCCAGTGACTGATGCATGCTGGACTGTGGAGACCTATTCAATTTAATACAGTGTCCTAAGCATTCTCAGTAATGATTACCATTGCACCTCTCTACCATTCCTATTTGTAATAAATGGTTATAATAAAATATTACCCCTTCTCAAGCATGTTCAGATCTGTTTACATTGTGTGGTCCTGATCCAGAGGCCCAAATTTAGATGGCCTCTGGTGTTGACCTTAATTCTCAGGGAGTGTATACTGAAGCACTCACTAGAACATGTGGTGCTGCCTTAAAACGTATGTGCACCCAACTTCCTTTAGATTAGTTTTTACTCCTAGACACTCTGCAAAGACTCCGTGATTTATTAGTGTCATAAAAGGCTTAAGGCTAATCTCCTTGATCATGTTATTTATATAGATTCCTCTCATGTCATTGCTTTGAGACTTCCCAGGGCAATTTATAGCAGACTACTAAAAAGAGGCCAGGAAAATCATCCTCATATGCACTATAGAAAACAAATTAAGCCCAGAAATAACTAAAAAGAAGATATACCCATTTGTTAAAAAAAGAGTTGGTTTGACTACAGCTCCCAGAATCCCCAGTAAGCGCAGGCTTTCTTGCTGGAAAATAGAAGAAATCATTCTTGTCTGCTTAAGAATATATGTGTGGGAACAGAAAAACAGTTGGAGCCATTTTTCAGATGAGTCATGCCTCTTTTTTGAAAGTAAAATGCGTAAATATGGGAGACAGAGGTTTTCTGAAGGCAGCAACAAGCTGTTAAATGAGGCGCTGGAACCGTAGAAAATAAGGATATATTGTTTGAATGAAAACAAGTGCAAAGTGGTTTTTATCATCACAACAACTCTGAAAGCTGCCATTGCTGTGCAAGAGAATAAAGGAACATGATGACCGTTTCATCTTCACATTAGATAATTACAATAAACGGCCACGATGGCAACCCACGGTGCCTTTGGACCTCCTACGTAGGTGGCACCACAGATGCAAGAAGCGACCAGGCTGCCCAAAATCAGCCAGTGAGGCTAAAAGGGAACTTGGGTCTGCAGCATTTTTTTTTTGTCTCCAGAGTAGTGCTGGTCATGTTTTGAAGGGCCAAGCCCCCAATGCTGAATTTTGAAAACCAGTACTGCAGGTGGAGCTGGGAGAATCCTTTGTGAGGAAAGGTTACAAAGTTAACAGTATTTGAAGGGTTGTTAAAGTGCATTTTCAATACAGAGGAAGCAAACAGGGAGAATATGACAGGGATTTATAAATGTATGCACGATATTGAGAAATAAAGAGTTGGGTTTTTAAAATCTTGTAACACTAGACTTAGCATCTGGAATAATGTAGTTTTCTAAAAGGAATTTCTTGTGCTGCACATTACATCTTGGTAGCCATATTGCCGTTATAGTCTCAAAGTACAATTTTTTATTTTATTTTTAAACTTCTTTTCTTTTCGCCCACATGTTGGCATTATTGCTATTCTTGCTCCATCTGCCCAAATACTCTGTTGCATTCTGTACCCTTAATATGAGACAGTCTCATTGCTGTTAGGGAAATAGGGAGAATTATCCCCTGTTTCCCTCTATTGGCCAGTTCTGACATATATATCATACTTTAGAAGTGCATAGCTGGAAGAGGTCTTATGAATCATCAAATCCAGCTCCTGTCAAGGAGGCACAGTGGGGGACAGATGTCCCAACCTCTTGCTCTAAATCCAGATGCCTAAAGCACTGTACTATATTTTAAACATGCTATCAAGTCAATTGAATAGTTTAAACTCAGGTACTAATACCGAGAAGTGGTTTATCATTCACTTCTTCTGGGGCCACTCTGGAACTGTCTTGGCTATATTCCTGGGACACAACATGAAGAATTGAACTCCCAACCTCTGGCTTGACAGCCAGATACCTAATTAACCCAGCAAATATTTACACGGATGAAAAGGCAAAATTGAAGGATACTTTCCTTGCCACTTAGAATTGATAAGAGAAGAGTTCCTGGAAATTCCTTCCAAAATGCTTCTCAAAATGCCTTGAAACACCCACTTCCTTTTTTATATCCCACCCTTCTCCCCAAAAGGATCCAAGGTGGCTTACATCATTAAAACAGTATTTAAAAGCTAAAGTCAATAAGTATACAAATATTTAAAAAGAATTAAACTATTATATTAAAATGGTAAATAAGATAAATATTAAAACACATTTAAAACAACAGAGCACAGCAATCCATTTAAAACCCCTCTCAGGCCACCAGTCATTAAGGGAAAGCCTGCCTGAAGGGAAAGGTCTTTGCCTGCCTGTGGAAGGAACGGCAAGGATGGGGCCAGCCTAGTTTCCCGTGGGAGGGAATTCCGGAGTCTGGGAGCAGTGACAGAGAAGGCCCTCTCCCGTGTTCCCACCAAGCGCACTTATAAAGCAGCTTTAAAGTAACTAGAAAATACTATATTTAACAGTACTGTTTGACTGCCTTTTACTGTAGCTTCGTAACCGCATAGTTCATTATTTTTTACCCAAAAAGTAACTAGTGAAATACAACTAATCACTTCCAGGTCTGATAAGAACTTAGGCAATGCCAGCCCAGGCAATGCCAGTTGAAGTCATTTCACGGACTTAACCAGAACAGTAGTGCTACTGGCCAAATTCAGTAGGTTCAGCTAGAGGGTATCACAGAGTTAACCTATGCAATATGTGATACAGGTAACCAGTCACTTAGGGCTTGTCTGTATGCTGAGAAGAAGAAAAAACAGGTTGGGTCAGGCTGAATAGGGTTGCTAGGAGGTCCAGTATGCCATTTCGCATGATCCTTGCAGCCAAATGAAATACAGATCCACAGCGTTTGCTAGCACGACAAGCAGGGGTCAAAATTCCATCAAAAGGACCTATGCCAACTACAGCATCTAAGTCAGAGTGGATCTGAGCAATTTTCTCTGCAAAGTGCCATGCAAAATCTTCACAGCAGGTCTTGTAGTGGTCAGTGTCCTTCTCTTGTGGCCATTTGTGAAACAGTCCATTGACCACCCAAAAGAGCTCCGTTGGACAGCTTTGTGCAGAGGCAATGGTGGCAGAGAAGAATAGCTTCCTTGCTGTTACCACTGCCATGGAATAGGCCTTCCAATGGGCTCTGGCCCATGTTCTGTCGGATTCACTCTGGGTTTTCTGCCATCATTGCTTTAGTCTCCATCCCCTCAGTAAGCCAAAGAGCTGGCTAGGCTGCACTTCATGGGAGTGGATTCCTAGGTGTGATTGTGTCAATAGGCCTGGTGCCAGCTCCACATTCCAGAGAACTGCCAAGGCCTCAACAGGATCACCTGCCAAGATAGCAGGAAACTCCCCAAGAGCCACCAGGACACCATTTGGATCCATCAGTGTCCTAAGGTGGACCATTTTAATTGGTCCTCCACCCCTGCAGAGGCTCAGAGTTCCAGGTAGTGATTTACCAGGAAGTCATCTGACCATGACAATGGAACTACCAAGAATTCCCCCACACCATCCTGCCCAGTAAAGAAAACCAGGTCAAGAGTGTGCTCTGCAAAATGAGTGAGTCCAGGGACCAGTTGGAGTTAGTAGATTGGTAAATAAATACAAGTTATAAATCAACAGGGTAATAATATATTAGGTTTAGGTTCCTTTGCGCCATATCAGGCAAGAGAATAGGCTTTTGTTATTTATAGAGAGAGAGATTAAGTTAATAGATTTTGTGTCTCTTTGTATGTGTTTATGGTTTTCGTTGGAAAAGTTGTGTTCTGCTGTAGCAGAATCAGATCCTGTTCTTCTTTGGGTAGAGTTTGGAGGTAGCATGAAACATAGGTGTGGTCAAAGAAGTCGGCACTTGGAGAATGCTGCAAGAATACTCCCTTTGTCCACTGAATCAACATCTACTCAGAGGAGTGGGGCAGGGGAGGAAAAAGCCTACAACTGCTATTGGAAGCCCCTCAAACAAAATTTGTCACCCAGCCATGTTGCTCAGCACTAACACTATGAAAGACCAACAGGCTCTGTGTATATGTGTGTGTGTGTGTGAGAGAGAGAGAGGGGGGGGGCATCTGGTTCTAGGTGGGACAGATAGTGGAGAACCTAAGACATGATCTACTGACATCTAGGGGCCAAAAAAGATGAAGAAGGCGCTTTTGTCCTTAAGAGAAAAGAACAAGGATGGCATCAGCATTCAAACTGATACTGTCTGAATGCTGTCAGTTTGGACAGCGTCAGTGCTGCTGCTTATGTGATTGGAAAAGATTCATGAAGAGCACCAGCCATTGCCTTTCAGATACCTATCATGCAACTCCATCATATTCAAGAATGGGATCTCAGCCCCCATTCCCAGCAAGTCTGTCCTATGCAAAGCAGCATTGTGGTTCATGGGAACCCGCGTGCAAGTAAATGCAGAAATCCTTTAATTTTTTTATTTGCCTTTTTGTGTTTTTAAAGGGAAAAATAATGACTGAATCATGTTCATATTTACTTTAATGGTGTTCCAGATATCCAGACATTCAGATTTTTTTTAAAAAAACTCTGAATTCTGGATCGAAAGGATTGTAATTCTGAATCAAAATTCCAAATCTGAATTTTGTTGCTAGTGCACATCCCTAGTTGTCAGCTCATGGCAACGTGGGACCATACCATGCTATGTCTGAGCATACAAAGAAATCTTGATCATGACTCTTATACCTTCTTCTATTTCTGCCTTTCATTGGAAGGCCGCTGTTGCTTATCCTTGCAAAGCAGACAAAACCAGCTGATGTCAGATAAAAGGAAGCCAAGAGGCAATTAAAGTGCAACACTTGTATTTTCTGGAAAGAAAAAAAAGACATAGTCAGATCCTACACAATTGCATGGGTAACTGATGAGTAATAGCCCTTCCCTCTCCTTGCCCTGAAAGAGTGGTTTCCAAACTTGGGTCCTCAGCTGTTACTGGGCTTCATCTCCCAGAAATTCCAACCATCCTAGCTGATACTGAGGGGCTCTTGGAATTAAGTCCATCAGTGTCTCGGAATTTTAAATTGGAAAACACTGCCTGAGAGTATACAATATGAGGAAATAGCAAATCAATGGAGTGGCAATTCTATGTGCAGTTAGCTAGACGTCCAGTGGGCCTTAACTTATGAATAAATTTGCACCCCCACCGTTACTGCTTGTAGCAGTTGTGGGAACTGGTAGATGCTATCATTGCTATAAAAAAGTTTTCTTTTAAAGTATTCCATGGGATTAAGAAGTCCTCTTTCAAGGACTCAAAGATATATCCTCGTCATATATTGTTAGTCACACTTCAAGACACCACAAAATGCTGGTTACCTCTGGTTGTCGGCCCTAAACTATGCTAATAATACCCTCTTCCATAAAACCCTCACAAACGATTTTGTCTTCAAGGTGCTCTTGAGGAGTCCTGGGCCTTTTGCCAAAAGGTTTATTTCTTGACTGAACACATTTTTCTGAAACTCCTTCCTCCTTGGTGAGCTCCTGCACTTTGGGGTCTGTCAAGAGCTCAGCAATTTATCTTTCTCATCTTAATTGAAGAGGTTTACCACAGTCTAGGGGGTTGTTAAAGGAAAACTGCTGGTCTTACCTGTAAGGCTGATACGACAACCAATCAGCTCCCCAATCTGTTTTCCACATCTCATTGAAGAGGCAATGAATGTCATGCCAGCATGCCTTGGGGGGCTCCAGTTTCCCAGGGCATGACAATTTTATTCATTTTATTTCTCCAATGGCAGTGGATGCCTCTGCTGTTCTATCTTCTGTCACACACCCTCATCTTCAAAAGAGTCCCACTGTTCCAGAAATGGAAAGCACTTACTGTACCACAGATTGAAAGGAGATGGACTGCTCCCCCTGGGAGAGGATGAAAACTCCAAAGTAAATTTGAAAGTAGCCATTTAAAAATATTTTGCCAGTAGCTAACTGGTTTGAGGTTGTTCTGAGTGTGTTCTGTTCAGCTACAGTATTTCATCTCCTTCCTTGAAGAAATTCATGGTATGGTCTTGTAAAAAAAAAAGGTGGGTCTAAATTTTGTTCAGAGGTGTGAGGTTTATGCATTTGGTCATAAACTTTTGAGAGGGCCTCAGGCAAATCACTTTTCCCTTCAGCACCTCCTCTTCTCATGTGCAATGTGCAGATAATGTTGGCCTAGCATTGTAGTGAAGTCATTCTGAGCAGTCAGAAATTTGAAGAAATCGATCTCTACAACCTTTAAGACGGTGCAAAGAGGTTTTCAGTAAAGATAAATTACCTCTCTCTCTCTTTGTGTGTATGTATGTACACACACACCCTATATATAGGGTGCGTGAGAGCACTCTAGTGGATGTGTCTCTCTAAGACCCTATGGTCAACGCGGGTGAACTCTGGACCTTTGGACATTGTCCACATTGCCCACTTAATTTAACAGGTGGACCACATGTGGCCTCCAGCCCCTCACTTCCATTAGAGTTAGCCCAAGGCAGCAGCAAAACAGTGTTTTTCTTTGAAACCTGATGTGTGCTTCCCACAAACTGGTCTTATAAGAAAACTGTGCATTTTAAAAATTGTGCCATGGCTTTTCTTAAAAGGAGAATGTCTGGGGTATATTTTTACTTTTTTTATTCTCTAAGGTGCAGACAAAAATTTCAAAACTTGCTTCAACGCTGGGGAGAGTTTTGTGTATTTTTTTTTTTTTTTTTACATTTTGGGACTTTTTTTGCAAGAAAATGCAATTTATTTTATTTTATTTTATCTTAATTTTTTGGCACATAATAATGTTTTGCACAGAAACATTAGATTTGACAAAAAAAAACCTCTTGCATTTTGCAGGACAATTTTTTTGTATGAAATACAAGTTGGTTGGGGGGGTTCTTTGTACAAAATGCATTAGGATTTCTTTTTTTTCAAATATGATAAAATAAATTTTGTCTTTCTGCTCTTGCATAGCACCAATCGATCTTGCAACATTGGCAATTTTTTCAATAGCATGCCTGGATATGTCAAAAGACAACCTTTTTTCAATGAGGACAAGCAAATGTGCAAATATTAGTTACATCCTTGGTTTAGGAGAGAGAACCAGTTTGATCTCACCCACTCCCAGAAGTTTCCTGTCACCACTCTGTTTGGCAAGCTGCTGAGTCAAAATCCAGTTTAAAATTAGGATCCAGAAAAAGAGAGGCTATCCTGTTTGTCCTTTCTTTCTTTCTTTCTTTCTTTCTTTCTTTCTTTCTTTCTTTCTTTCTTTCTTTCTTTCTTTCTTTCTTTCTTTCTTTCTTTCTTTCTTTCTTTCTTTCTTTCTTTCTTTCTTTCTTTCTTTCTTTCTTTCTTTCTTTCTTTCTTTCTTTCTTTCTTTCTTCGAACTTCTTTCCTTTCTGCCCACATGTTGCCATTATTGTTATTCTTGCTCCATCTGCCCAAATACTTTGTTGCATTCTGTACTCTTAATATGTGACAGTCTCATTGCTGTTAGGGAAATAGGGAGAAGAACTCCCTGTTTCCCTCTGTTGGCTAGTTCTGACATATATATTATATTATTCTGTATCTCAGAACTTAGAAGTGCATAGCTGGAAAAGGTCTTATGAATAGAGAGGGGGGTATTCGTATTCGTATACGAAAATGAATATTCCCATGCAGGTGGACTTAACGAGGGTCTGGCCCCGGTCCACTCACACATTCTGCTGCTGCCACTAGCCCCACCCATCCTTCCAGTCACTCCCCGAGGACTGCTCTCTTCCCACTCGGCTGGCCACTCCAGTCAGGGGGTGGGAGGATGAATCTCCCTGCATGGCTAGCCGCCCCAAGTAGATGTTGTCTAGAGGGGCGGGGTAAAAATTGAAGATGATGATGATAATGATAATGATAATGATAATGATAATAATGGCTGCTGAGTGGCAAAGTGAGCAGGAAGAGAAGGTTGCTTCTGGAGTGATGGGAAGGATGAGCAGGGCCACCATTGCAGCAGGACGCATGAGTGGATGGTAGAAAGGATTAAATTAATTCCAATAAATTTTTCTCATCTCCCTGATCCAGTTCATACCAGCAGGAATTTGCCCTGTGGATCCTTTGTATTCAATGAGGAGTTGCATAGCTACAGGAGCCCTTTGTCTGCTGGTCTCCACTTTACAAAATGTCTCTGTGCCTGAACTGAAAAGAGACATAGGCCTATCCAGAGTGGCTGTTTTGGATGTGGAGTGGGTCAGACTACAAAGGGTATGGTGAGGTGAGTGTCAATGTGCCATTGTGTGTGCTCCTCCTGTCTGAAAAGCAAATTATCCCTTGTAGCCCAGTCAGCTGTCACTTAAGCCTGTTTTGTCTGCTGATTGTCTGTGGAAGGTTTTCTAAATATAGCACTATTTTCTCCCCCCTGTCAGTGCCATTTTGCTTTCTCCCCCCCACCCCCACCAGTCCCCTTCCCTCATTCTCCCTCCACTTTTGTGGTGAGCCTTGTGGCACAGTGGCTAAACTGTAGTACTGCAGCCGAAACACTCCTCACAGCCTGAATTCTATCCCAGACTCAGGTAGGTAGCTCAAGGTTGACTCAAGCTTCCATCCTTCTGAGGTCGGTAAGCTGAGGGCCTAGCTTGCTGGTTGGCAATATGTAGCCTGAATAATTAAATTTCAAACCACCCAGAGAGCACTTTAAGCACTATGGGGGTGGTATATAAGCAGCACGCTTTGCTTTCTTTCTCACTCACCCTCAGATCCGTAGCCAGGATGGCAGTTGGAAGCTGAGACTGCTGGAGGCTGCTGTCCTGTTCAACAGGCTAAATGACAAGCATGCCTACAAGAGTGCATGTCCTATCACTGGGCCAGAAAGGTGTATGACAGCTCTTATAAAAAGGAAGGATGGCTCAGTCTAAGTACAGTGGATCCTCGACTTACAGACAGCTCCACTTACAGACTTTTTGAGTTATAGACTTCTCTGGGTGCAAAATTTAGGTTAGACTTGCAGCCAGAGAATCGACCTACAGACTGGAAAAAAACCCAAAATGGAACAAAAACAGCCTGTTACAGATTAATCAGTTTTCAATGCATTGTAGGTCAATGGAGACTCGACCTACAGACTTTTCGACCTGCAGCCACCATTCCAATACGGATTAATTCCGTAAGTCGAGGGTCCACTGTAGAAACACATGCAGATGCGGTCCCCTGGTTTCAAACCATGCCATCAGTGATCCAGATGCCATATCTATAAACCAGTGTGTATGCCCTCGTAGCAGAGCCGTTTCTGAGTTCCTGGGAGCAACTTTATACTTCCAGCCCATGATTTTAAAATTCTGGCTTCATTCCAGTGTTTGCAGTTATCATTTCATTAAAGTTGATGCCCTACTTATGTCAAGCGAGTATGTGTGTGTTGTGGAGGGGGGGGAGCAGCTCACTCAAGCTTTGTTCTCTGAATACATTTCCAAAATCCTTTGAAAACCAGAGACAGCAATTTTCATCATCTGTATTTAGGGATTTTGCTGGATTTGAGGGGCACTCTGTAGCAAATGCTGAGATGAAAGATAAATGTATATTGGTCTCAATATCTCTCTCTCTCTCTTTTTGGATAATCAGAAATACACCTCCTATGTGAGGCATCCCTTTGTAAGACGCACAAGGGGAATTGATCCAAAGGCACGCCGCCTGTGTGTTGGGGGAGGGGGAGAAGGGAGAGTAGAAATCTACCCTGGAGTCTGTCACAATTTGAAACAGTTTCACGGTGGGGTGTTTCTGCAACCCATCTTTGCTAGATTCTTTTCTGGGTTTTGAAGATTTGCTTTATTAGATACAGAATCAAACCTGAAAATACAGGATCCAGTGGTTCTCTTTGTTAGAAAAGCAAGCAGAAGTTAAGTGAGCTTATGGATTTAGTCCCCATATATTGGAATGGTAAGCAAAACACATTTTCCCCGTTGGGCAGGAAATCACGCCCATATTTCCCATTCCCAAAAACCAAGAAATCTAGTGCTTATTAGAGACGTACACTAAGATAGAAAAGATAATAGGAATCCAAGTTCTGGCTAACTAGGGATGCGGAGAGCCATGTTTGCCTCTCACGTCTCAAGAACGAAGGCAATATGTCTTCTTGGTCTTCCCCTAAAGGTCCAACAGGGAGTTGTGAGAAACAAGGAAGTGACGTGAACAACCAAAAAAAAAATCAATCTAGGTCAAATCAAGGTCAGCAAAGGTCAGAGAAGGTCTATGAATCTCAAGGAGGTCCTTTTCTCTCTATTTTTCTTCCCCACAATGTCAAAATGTGTATTTTCCTCAGTTGTAAGCTGAGTTGTCCCCGTCACTTCCAATAATTATTGAGACATATCTATGGAATTTTTTGAGACATTATTTTAAAAATTATAGTTTATATCCATTAAGAGTACAGGTTAATGTCCTGTTCCATACTGACATATGTTGACTTGCAGAAGCTGCCAAGGTGACCTGACAAGATGCTAACTGCACATGGTTGCATATCTGACCATGTGACTTCAGCAGATCGCTGTAATTTTTTCCACAGTTGGTGTTTTATAATCACAAATATTGAACAGGATACTGCCCACATTTTTTTAAACATTTCCTCAGAACTGTGGAATTTGGTAACTAAAAATTGTATAATTATTTGTGCAAGATATGCATATATTACAACAAGTATGCATGTATGTGTAAACAACATATATATAATATAGATATATGTTTATTCTTGTTGGTGTTTTGGGGTGTGGGGGATGTGTGCATGCAGAGAAGTACACACACACATATGCACAGGCTCATTTCCTGTGTGTACGAAAGGAAAAAGAAAGACCCGGCTTGTCATAACTACTTAAATTGAGGAGCTGGGGTTTAAATCAAACTCTAGTTTATTAGACCATTCAAGAGGGGAAAAAAATCAGAGTTTACTGCTGGTTTCTTTATCAATTAACCAGAGTTGTTTCACTTTATAATATTTATTTTGAAATATCATCTCCTTTAAATCTGGATGAGTCAAAGCAAGGCAGGGTCTGTTTTTTGCAAAGTGGAGAAGTTGGTTTGCAACCCTTTTCAAAGTTAATAAGCAGATATTTCCAGGTACAGAAGTAAAAAAAAAAAGCTTGTTTATTCCAATGTATCTTGCTAATGGTCAATACCATGTCTTATGGCCTTGTCTTCCTGTCTGGACCAATGTTGTCTGTTCAACAGTTCTGAAATGCCTACAGTTTTATAATGATAATAATAATTATGTAGCATCCAGTCAATTCTGAGTTCTGGTGACCCTTTTCAGTATTTTCTACGTAGAGAGTACTCAGATGTGGTTTACAATTCCCTTCTTCCAGGGGCATCCTAGGAGTGTGTAGCTTGCCCGAAGCTACACAGGCTGGCCATTCTCCCTGGAAGCACAGAGGGGGGTTGAACACAATAGCTCCACAGCTAGATATCTAACTCACTGAACTATAATACTGGCTTGCAAATAAGCCAGCCAGAGCTTTGCAAAGCAAAATACATTTAGTGCTTATTGGAAGCAAAACATTAACTGAGCATTTTAAAAACCTGCTCTCTTGACCTACTGGCTGCCTGCTATAAACTGGGCCATTGAAAATCAAAGTGCGAAACATTAGCTGAATTGACTGCTTGGGGGAATGAAGGAAAATCAAGATGACTTTGCTGCAGTGGCGTACACAGAATATCCTTCATTAACAACTGTTATAAAAAGCTCTGGTGATTATAAAATAAAATGATCAAACTGATCTAATGTCTGTTAAGGCATTTAATATGACTGTACAGTAAAAGTCTGCTTCAACTTAGTCAAATGTAATCTGATGTAACTTCATTGAGTTTAACCAAAGTTGTTCTACTTCAGAAAAGTTGGGACGGTAAATATATATAGCTAGATTCCAGTAAATGCATTTAGTTTTTCCATAAATATAACAACCAGTTTACTAAATGCAATTTCATCATTTATTTACCTCAGGCATTGTGCCCCACCTTTCAAAACTGTTCCCAGAAGCTGCCAACATGTTAAAATATAATAAATATTTCAAATCAATGATATCGAGCTAAATAATTCATTTTATTTCAATATAATTAGCTGTTTTACCTGGTTTGAAATGAATTCAACAATTGGAGGATAAGCCAGAAGTGTGGAAATAGTAAAAATCCTTTTTAAAAGGGTTAATGAAATTATTCTTGAGTAGGCATTGGACTTATTTATCTTCTGAGAGGGGCATTCCAGAGTTGAAGTGTGGCCACCAGGAAGCCCCTCTGGTAGCCACTATATTCACGACATAAAGGAACCTAGGGGATGGCTTCTAATGAAAATGTTCAAATTTGAGCAGTTGTAGGTAAAGACCAAGCATAAGGTCAGCATGCAACTTGTGACTGCTTATAATGCCAAAGGGAAGGTATGCACTCAGCAGAATATTGAATAGGAGAGTACAGAGAAATGTGTATAGTATCAAAAGCAAGTACAATTTTCAATGTCTGTGGAAATCAAATAATTATGTTAAGGAGCAGGTTATGGACATGAAGTGGGCTTTTGCCATTAGCTTGTAACAAAATGCAACAGTCTGGTCCTTGGAAGAGATTTCTGTAAAAATTCCACCTTCCGATTCAAATCTTCAGTTAGTTCCAGATGCACTTCAGTCAGCCAGCAATTCTAAAAACCCTGTGTGTGTGTGTGTGTGTATGTGTGTGTGTGTGTGTGTATGTGTGTATTCATTTTTATTTGCAGTTGGACTACATCATTGGTTTTGTAGTTTTAACGCTTATACATGACTAATTTCCTTCAACATATTATATGCCCATGTTATATAGGACTACATTTGGTTGGAATTTCCTTACTTTGGGGAGCTTTATGCTTTTGCAAAGAATCCCCACCTCTTTTGGAAATCTAGCTTGCTATAATTTAATGAACAGAGGCATGAAGAAGCTGTGGTCAATACAGGAAAGTGTGAGATTTATTTCTCTGTCTTCCATCCTCCCTTCACTAGAAATAATTGCTGGCAGTTTATTGCAAGGAAGCACAAATAATGGACACTTTTCTATTTGGGATTATGTAAATCCCTTGAAAATGTCATGGTTTCAATGGCATTCACCCACATTAGAGTAGTGTAGAGGGTTGGGTATATGGCAGAGGGAACAAAAGCAATGGCACCTTTTGAAAAGTAAAGCAGCCCGGAACTATATGAGATCACCAAGCTATAATATTAGATGACAGTACTGGGTATATTTCTTGCTGCCCGTGACACTTGGGCAGCAGGCCATTGTCAAAAGAAAGTGCGAGGAGATTTGATAGCAATCTTAATCAGAGCATTTGGGTGTAGTTCAAGATTACCATTTACGTTTGGCAAATACTCTTAATCATTCTCTCTAGAGCCAGTAACCTTTGAAGAATATCCCCCCTTGAATCTTATTAAGTGGATATTTACTCTAACAAATTGGTATTGTAATTCAATATGGTAGTGGCATCTCTCAAAACTAGAGTGCTTGAAAGGAAAGCTATTTAGACTCATGGGTATCAATGAGTAAGCAACCATTAAATGCAGGCATTCTCAGTGTATTGAATTGTATGACATTATATGAAAAAAGGGTGTAAGTGTGGGGTTGCAGGGTAAGAGGAGATGGGGCAAATCGATGCACTTACTTAGCCTAGTTTGGAACCCCAATGAAGGAGGGGAGAGGCTAAAATTCATGCTTGCAATGTTTGGTCAGCATCTTACAGCGCCAGAATCCTGTAGCAAGAAAACATGCATATGAGGACAACTGTGAAAGCTTTGTTTCTGTTTGCTTGTTTTTCATTTTGCTGGATAGCGGACATCTCCCAGACACACGAGTTTCTCAATTGATTGTGGGCATGACTGAGCTTTTGACAAAAACTCTGCAGAATGAGACAAACCTTTCATGAACAGTGAATTCACAGATTCTGGGCTTTGTTGTTGTTGTTGTTTTGCTCTTCACATTCTCACAAGGCATGTCCAGAGCTTGTAAAACTCTTTGAATATTCCTGCAGCCAGTCAGAGCAATATAAAAAGAGGAGAGCCAACTTTCCAAAACATGAGATTTTGTCCATGAACTTGGATTATACAATATGAAACTGTTAATGGGACAAGGATGGTGAGGCAGCATGTGTCAATTTCCACAATAATCATACAGTTTTTCACAAAAATATAAAATGTATGCCAGTTATGGACTGGTGCATGGTTATCATTTTCAGATTTTAATAATCAGGCATGCATGCAAATTAAAATACAGTGACTGTGACTCATATACGAGTCATACATTTTTCATAGGACCACTGCATTTCCACCTGTATTTCAAAATTATCACTATGTATTGGTCCAGAAAGACTGCAAATGTGAGGTATGTATGTATGTATGTATGTATGTATGTATGTATGTATGTATGTATGTATGTATGTATGTATGTATGTATGTATGTATGTATGTATGTATGTATGTATGTATGTATGTATGTATGTATGTATGTATGTATGTATGTATGTATGTATGTATGTACATGACAGTTACAGGCATTGCTCAGTGTTGTACCATGCTCAAGTACCTGCATAGGTGCAAACATCTGCAATTTCGTATTACACAGGGTGTCTTCCAACTCTGCAGTTCCAAGGTGATTATGATAATCACCATATATTAATCCAGATCTATTAGCTGGAGTAGGTTGCCATACTTTTGAAATCTTCTCCAACGATATCTTTGGGAGGAGAGAGAGAGAGACTTTGTAAACTTTACACATGGAGGACTGCTCTAAATCTTTGTGCTCAAAGACTCTCCATCTCAGTGTACAGTGAATCTACTCTGTGTTTTAGATCAGTGGTTCTTAACGTGGGCAATAATGCCCCCCAGGGGGCGATTTCATTTTTCAGGGGGGCGGTAGAACGAAAAGGGCGGTGTGGGGGCGGTGGAACAGAAGGGGGCGGTAGGGGGGTGCTGGAGTGAGCCAGACCTGTGAAGGTGACTGCAGCCGCAGTGCTGGCAGTAGATCCGGTGCTGCTGCCGCCGCCAGATGATCCAGCTCTTTCTATCTGCCACGTCTTGCCTTTCTGCTTTAGGGGAGCACTGAGTGTGGATTGGGTGGAAGGAAAGGGTCTCCTGGGTCCTTGTCCTCGCCCCGTGAAGCACTGCCTCGCACCCAGGTGGGGAGGGAGACTAGGTAGGTAGGTAGGTAGGTAAGATATCACCTCAGGGAGGGGGGCGATGATAACTTCCTCAATGGCTCAAGGGGGCGTTTCTTTCAAAAAGGTTAAGAACCACTGTTTTAGATCAAGAGCTATCCACTATTATGAACTGTAGCCCCCAAATATCTTCAGCACCTTAAAAAGCTCCTTTAAAGTTCAGAGCAGATTCATAATCACTGCAACATCAGAGTCACAGCCCTGATTGCTACATAAGAGTAGAAAAACCCAGCTTTTCCATACCTTCACAGCTTTCAAGTGTTACCAGCAATGGGCAATACCTTTCCTTTTTATAACATGTAGTATTTCTGAATGGCATCTCATTGGGCAATGTTGCTGTGGATAATAAATTGAGAATCCTGGGTGAAGGGGGGGGGGGGAGAGTCTCCATAAAGAACCAAGGAAATTGCATTGATTCTGTGCCTGTCATTCACTTGTCTTCAACTCCATGGAGCCTTACGTGGGATTCTTTTACATATTAACAAGAGCTCAAGCTCATCTTCACCTGAGTTGTTGAGAGTGACAGCCTAATTTTGCAGAAGTGGCTTCGGTGTTCAGCACAACAAAGGCAAGAGAAATGCATTTCCTTATTCCTTTTCTCCCTGCGGTAAAATCAAACAACATAACAACATAAGCATGTTTTTAAAAGCTGAGATTGATACCAAGGATACAGAGGGAAGCCACGGGTTGGAGGAAAAACCTTTTGGCGGTGGATAATTTCACTCACATAGTTTGAATGGAACTGAGCAGCACCCACAGAACTCCCTGGAGAAACACTTTGTCAGATGATATTGATGCATCAAGATAGATAAACTGCAATTTAAAGGGAAAATCGCAGCTATGTGCAGATCAAGAGTATTTCACAATGATCGTAACTATGGAAGAAAAGCATTCCTTTTATCAGGGAAGGAGGATGTGCAGCCCTGCAGAGGTTGTTGCTCTATAAAGATAAAGGTTAAGGTTCCCCTTGACAATTTTTGTCCAGTCTTGTCCGACTCTAGGGGGCTGTGCTCATCCCATTTTCCAAGCCATAGAGTCAGCGTTTGTCCGAAGACATATTGCACTTGTTGCATTTTACTTCTGGGAAGGATAAGTGGAACCTGCAATGCAGAATTGCAGTCTGAAGTACCCTTGTTTAGGGTGTCAGTGACCTGGCCAGACAGCAAGCAAGCAAGCCTTGCCCTTTTACTGGCCAGACCAGTTTGTCCTGAAGATCTGCCATACTTCTGCAAACCTTGACACTTCCCTAAGTCTGCTGGTGCCTCTTTTGTGCATAGATGGCACTGTTTCAACCTCACAAGAATTGGAGAATGAGTTTGCTGTTGACACAGAGAACTGTTTGATTCTCATACACTAATCTCAACTCACTGTGGGAGGAGGGGTCTTTGGAGGGGGATCTTTGCTGTTTACTAATGTATGCCAGATAGACCAAGGCAAGCCAGTACAAGCAGCAACCTGATGCTAGAATGGTGTGTATTTATTTGTGTTGCTTTTGTAGGCACTTAGTTGCTTTTTTTCATGATGACAAGCTCTTTGAATTTTCTTTGCAGCCCCATTTCTAAGGGAGTCCAGAATGAACACTAGTTACACATCTTGCTGTTTAAACAGAAAAGCTGTGAAAAATCTAACTGTTTGTCAACAGCCCCATTGTCAACATTCATCATCTATTGACTTTTACACCACATTTTGGCCATACGCTGTGCTCAAAGCAGTTCACAGAAGCAACAAATATAACAATAACTATCATTTAATTAACAACAAAGTCAACAGTGACTAGTTGGTTTAACATGTTCTATTAATGGATTTCCATTTGCATGCAAAATGCTTTTATGCTTCTGGAATGGCAGCTTCAATTACATGGTAGCTTCAGTTGCATAGCCTCCATATGTTCACGTAACACACAGATCTGGCATATAGATGTGCTCCTCTGCCATCAACGGACATCCCCTTCCAAAGCAGACATGAAACTGGAAGCTACGGTAGCACAGAATGTCTTACAATGTCCATATTGCTTAAAAAGCACACCTAATTAAGGCTGTAATTTTGGAGTGTCCTGCAGAAGGTATATTCAATGCTATAAGAACACAGTTCAAGAGCCAAGATTCAATGCATGTTTGATCAAATGAATCTTATGTTTCAGCTGATCCAACAGAGTGTCTGTGCTCAACAATAAATGTTGGCTCTGACTGGCTCAGAGCCAAAAAAATTGATTTATATTTACAAACCAAATGTGGATTTTCATTACATATTTCCTCAGCTGTGGAACTTCAGTTGACTTCTTAGAGTTTACCTGTAGAATTGGATTTTGTCCTGGGCGGACTACTCATCCTTGATCATCTCAGCATATTGACTGAACTAGGTTAACTCATTAGCAGATAGAGAATTGAAATGAATTTAGTATTAAGTTTGTGGTTTAGATTGTATTTTGGTACCATTAACTTTGAAGTATAGTTAAACCAGAGTTTGTTTTCATACCTTTAGGTGCTCAAGGTGCACTGAAATGTTCACACAGAATTTTGGAGCCCACATTTTAATGAGGGCTGATGAATAGCATGCTGCAAAATGGGTTGCTTTTGAAATGTTGACAGGCTTTCTACTTAACACTCAAAAGGCATCAATGCTCTTGCTCAAAAGGAGTGGAAAACTATCATTAATTTCTCCTTGGCTTTTAACTACTGTACTGGGAACATGAGTTTTATTCCTTCAAAAATTGCATCTGAAGCCCAATCCATGTTCTCTATAAAACAGGAAGAGGCAACAGAGGACTACGTTTTACAATTAATTAGTTGTTTTTTAAGAGAAAGGTCTTCATCTTCTTGTGGAAGGACAGAAAAGATGGAGCCAGCCTGGTGTCCTGTGGAAAAGGAGAGATAAAGTTGGGTGCCATCTGCGTATCAGTGACACCAAGCCCCCAAACTCTGAAAAACCTCTCCCACGGCTTCATGGAGATGTTACATCGCATGAGAGGCAAAGCGAACCCTGAAGGACTCAACAGGCCAACAGCTAGGATGTCGAACAGGATTCCCCCAGCACCACCTTCTGAGTTTTCCCCTCCAGGAAGGACTGGAGCCACTGTAAAACAGTGCCTCAAAGTCCCATTCCAGTGAGATGGGCCAAAATGATACCATGGTCGTTGGTATCAAAAACCACTGACAGGTCCAGTAGAATCAACAGGGACACACTCCCCCAGCCCTGTTTCTGGTGTAGGTCATCTAGCAAGGTGGCCAAAGCAGTCTTTGTCCCATAAACAGGCCTGAATCCAGATTGAAATGGATCTGTAAGATCTGTTGTGTGTTGCCTCCCCACTCCAGATATACACAAACATCCTGAGTCAGCCTGTTCTTGCACTTTTGTTTATAAGTGCACATCTCTATTTAAAACTTATTTTATTGTTTTCTTTATGCTAAATACATGCAAAAAATAATTACATCAATTTGAAAAGAATGCAGCCACCATAACTTTAAAATAAAAAGAAAAGATGCCCAGAGACGGATTATTACCCGGAACAACAAATAAAATCAAATGAGCATGGAGAAGTGAGAAAATCAGGAGGTGCTTCATGTGCATTATCTTAGGCTTGATTGTAAGTGATTTACAGTAAGTCAATGCTGACTCTTCCAAATATTTAAGGCTACTCTTAACTGATGTGACCTTTGTCTCCAAGCAGTTTCCCTTTTATATCAAAACAGAATGGAAATCCTCGGCCTGGGTGCCTCTCATCAGCTGTTGCTAGCCATGGATTTTTCATCCAATCAGTACGGTATAGATAGACAGATAAAACCTCTATTGTCATAAGTAAAAATTGGACGTAGTTACTGTGGTTTGTTAGGTAACTACATATATAGGCATCAAGAGGGCAGAAAAGTGTTAAAGGGACAATGGTTCATCTCCTAACAATAATATCAAGGAAGTCTGTGACGCTTTCTACAATGTCAGCCATCAGAATATAGTGAACTTTATCCAGATCTGACCTCCCTTCCAGCTTCAATAAAATTGGGGCTATTAACCTTGATCAGCAGATCGAGTGAAGCAGGCAGTGCAAAAGCATATGAACAAGAGTTTCCAGCACCCCCTGTTCACACGGGCAGTGCCTTTCAGAACAGGGAACTGCATTAAAGCTGCCATATAATGTAGCAGAAGGCATGACATTGCATCTGGCCAAAGAAAAGGCTCTATGTTTTGGGGGGCATTTCAGCAAGGAAAGGTAGGCAGCAGGATTGCCTGTTTTAGGAGGAATATGGAAAAACAATGGTAAACAGAATTAATTGGCAGCACTACAAAGGTCCTGGAATTCAATATCCAAAATTCTTCTTTTAATAATTTGGAAAATTAGCTCTTGACTTAGAGCTCCAAGGTAGCCGCTATCTTTACCAATTGATTTAAATTTTTCAAGAGGACTGTTGACCTGATAGGCGGGACAGAGTCTCGCAGAAGTTGGTGTAATAAATTGTCCATGTTTGAATTGATACTTAACCAACATTTGAATCATCTCAACCAAGCTACAGTCTGTATTAAAGATACTCCGGACTCCAGACAGAGTACGGTTTGTTTTCTTAATTATGCATTTTGACAGAGACAAAGGCATCTTGTTTAGTTTGCAAGCAATAGCTGCATCTTTCAGTGTTTTGACATTTATGTCTCTAGTCAATGCTACATTAAGTATAATAGGCTAGAATTGCTAGCTGAGAACTGAGATTTCCAGTGACAGTGACTTTGAGGAAGCATAAGGACCATTCAAGTCAGATTACTCATTTTGTTCATATGATGCATTGGGAAGTGCCATTGCCCCCTCTCTTTCAAGAGTGGACTTCAGACTCCTCCAATGAGCAAGAAGAACCTGAGAATTCCCCATCCCGTTTCCCACTGGTCCAAACTACACTACCAGCACCCCAAGGTGGCAGGAACTAAAGGGGAAAATATACTGGACAGAGCACTAGACTGGGTGTGCTTCAAGAAAGACTCTCCTGTTTTATAAATAAAACCCTATCGTTTCTTCCTGGTTATTGCTGGCATGTGGTGCCTGTAGTTTAACCATTAATCGGGTGTTGCAATGTGAATCTAGGTAGGGCTTGAAGAGTGATAGAGATGAGTAGCATGATAGATTCCCTCATCACTACCATGCTTGAAAACACAATGTGGCTTTAGACTTGGTGCCTGAGCAGAGCTATCAGTGCAGCATTGCTCTCCATGGTCCTGAAACTAATCTCTCCAGCTGGTTCTTGGCCATGGTTATGAATCTACTCTGTTTTGAGTCAGTCCTATCAGTTTTGGTATGTCATGCCAAGAACTTGATAATCCCAAAATCTCAAAGCCAGCATGCCCATATACTAGGCTGGCTGGGGCATTCTGGGACCTGTAGTACCAAAATGCAACTTTTCCAAGAGAACTCTGATCGTGCCTCTCTCGCTTGAACTCTTTTTTGGGTGGATGACTAAATCCCTAGTGGAGCAGAACATCAAAAATTGCTGTAGGAACTGCAGTTTTCTTTATGCTACTTTGAGAGAAAGTACTAATGAATAGAGTGAAACTTACTTTTCAGTGCACATGAACAGAATTGTGCTATTTTGCAGTTTTCTATTTCTAACCGTTCCTGTTGTTTACCTCTGGAAGTGCACAACATCAAACAGGGTAATGTGTACAAGGAGGATCTCTATGACGTGTCATTTTTTTCTCTACAACCTATGATTGAGCTTATGGATGGGTTTGAACGTTTATGAGTAATCTGGTGAGAAAGGCCGGATTAATCATAAACATGTTTGGACTTGCTTATGTGTTCAAATGTAGGTTGCAGAGAAAATGTGAAATATTATTAAAAATCTTCCCCCTAGTACCCATCCTCTGCTTTGTCCCTGACACCCAATGACATCAGTCCATATAACCCCTTCGTCGTCAGAAGATCAAGTATACATGGCTCTGGAAATGTGAAAAATGACCATAAGCCAACTATAGCTCTTTAGGCACCTTACAACAGAGCAGGGCAACACCTCCTAAAACATTTTGGGATAAGGCCCCTCCTATGTGGTTCACGAGGTACCCCAACACAATTCTCAGTGTAACATGTTTTGCCACACTGGATCAACAGAACTGATATGTGCCATTTGGCTTCCTGCAGGGGAAGTTCCAAGTGTACTACCTTCATTTTATTTCACCCATGGCCTTTGCCAGGATTCAAGGGCCATGGAGGAATATGACCAGGGTGGGACTCTTTAACTGGTGAGCCATAGCAGGATTCTGTGGAAGCATTAACTGTATTGGACACTTAGGGATCCATCATTTTGGTTCTTGCTAATACCCAGAAGATAACTCTGCTTTGCAGTGATTAAAACAACAGCCAGGACTCTGTTACAGCAACTGCCTTAAAGACCAGGTTGAATCATTTAAAAAGTAATAGGACATGCCAGGGAAGTCGGGCCTTGGCAGCTGCCTCAAGATGCCTGGCACTGATGCTAGTGGAGCTTTCAGTAATCTTTGGGAAAATACAATTTAGCAAATGGCGACTTGCCAAACCATGGCTAATTCTTTGCATGATGGGCAAGTTAATGGTCCCTCTTTCTGAAGGCTTTTTAGCTAATTTCCTCATGGAAACCCTACACCCATTCAGGTGGGATATGCAGATGTAGAAGGGGAGCATATGACAGTTTATGGGGCAAGGTTCAAACCATAGTTGGATGGCAAAGCAACCAGAGAGGGCTGGGCTAAGTAAGGAGCCAGTTCAAGCAATATTAATAAAGAAACCAGTGAGGACTTTAGTCAGGTCTCACCTGGAGTATCGTGTCCATTTCTGGGTGTCTGGGCACCTCAATTCAAAAAGGATGTTGACAACCTGGAACATGTCCAGAGGAGGGCGACTAAAATGGTTAAAGGTCGGGAAGCCACATCCTACGAGGAGCTGCTTAGGGAGCTGGGGAACGTTTAGCTTTACAAAAAGAAGGTTGAGAGGGGACATGATATCCATGTTTAAATATTTGAAAGGCTGTCATGTTGAAGAGGGGACAGGTTTGTTTTCCAGGGCTCCAGAGACTAGGACACCAAGCAATGGTTTCAAACTACAGGAAAAGAAATTCCATCTGAACATTAGGAAGAACTTCCTGATGGTCAGAGCTCCCTGGCAGTGGAACAGGCTGCCTCGAAGGGTGGTGGAGTCTCCTTCTTTGGAGGTTTTTAAGCAGAGGCTGGTTGGCCATCTGTTGGGAGTACTTTGATGGATTTTCCCACATGCCAGGAGGTTGGACTAGATGGCCTCAATGGTCTCTTCCAACTCTATGATTCTGACTCTATGACTGGCATATCAGGTAGGCCTAGGCTTGGGAAGCAGCTGCTTAGGCTTTAGCTAAGAGTTTTGGTCAGGTAAAGCTAACCTTTGTATTTCCTTAGGCTGAGGAAAGGTCCTATGAGAGGTTAAGAGTGTTTAAAAGCACATAGCTTTTCTAGATGGCCTTTTCAGTGACCAGTTTTGCTCTTGAAGTCCTGTGTGGACTTCATATTGATACACTGAGGATGCAACTACACACCAAGTGAAATGCAAAGTCACTCACTATAAAGTTGCACTGGGGAATTCAGGTTTCTCCAGGGATGTTCAAATTAACTGGCAACACAGGGGTAAGAGGAAATTGGCTAAACAGCCTTGTTTGCAGTTTTCAGGAAGCACAGCTATAAAAGAACTACTAAAAACCTGTAAATAATAACAATCTCCTCCCCTTGTTCCCATTTCCTGTTCTTTTATTCTCTTTTTTTAATTATTTTTCTAAGTGCCCTTATACAGCCATGCTGGCACCAAGCTTTCTTTTTTTAAAATGAGGAGAAAAAAATGACGTTTTCTGCCTCAAGGGGAATGGTGGAGAGTGAAGGATTACATCAGGTGGTCAATGAGGGGGACTGTATCAGCCTGTCCCAATCTTATAGCATTTCCCACCTTTTTGGCCATTTTTATTGGCCAGTTTTATATTCCGTCTCAGGGTAGCTTTATACCCACTTCAGGGTAAAAGTGATTGACAGGAATCCTGTATATATTGTTATCAGTTCTAAAGATCAATGTATGGAAAATGAATCTGGGCAAGAGAGGAGATTTGTGGGCAAGTTGTTCCCATGTCCAGGATGAGAACAACTTTCCCACTTTTCCTCTTTGAAGAAAGCCTACTTTTCTATTCTGAAGGATCATGCACCATGTCTGGAGGGCATCCGGCTGGGGGAGTGAGGTTTACACAGTGGTTTACAATGCAAAATGTGCATGGGGGGGGGGACATAGAGAGAGCTCTCTGACCTGAAGCACGTGCACTTTATATTTTATTGTTTATGGAATCAAAAGATAAAGGGTCTGGTGAGATAAAGGGAGAGGTGAGAGCTGTTTCTAATCAAGGTACAAAAATAGCTATTCTTCTAGATATTTAGGAACCACACCATACTATTCTCTCTCTAACAATAATTTACCGGCAAAGGAGATGAAATTTAGTTACCATATGGCTGCCGAAGCACTAAATGTCTTAAAACCTGTGTTTTGCCTGCTGTAGGTACAAATGACAGTACTAAAATGTGACTGAGAGATGCTCATGCTACCCTAACAGCTGGAGAGAAAAACATAACTGAAAATTGTGCATTTCAGAAACAGTTAGCATTTAATACCAAAGTTGGAATGACTGGAGGTGGCATTTTCAACACAAGACAGTGGAGGGTTATCTTTTGCATTCCTTCTTCCCAGCGGCTTTGAGGATTAGATGAGAAGCTGCTCTCAAAAGAAAATGACTGAAAACGAAACAATGGGCAGCCTTCATGAATCTCAGATGGAGGATTTAAAGTGTTTCAAAATGGAGGACAGGAAATGTGTTTCCTGAAAGAATGGCCCAATAACCTTACTGAGGAACCTGTGGTTCAGTTCATGCAAGCTGTTTTGCTGAAACAGAATGAAGCACCAAACTTCTTCTGCTTGGCCCTTCAATTTTCCTTTGGCTGCCCCCTTCCTTTGCCCCATTGCTTCCCTATCTGGTCCTGCCTCCTCCTTTTCCTCCTTTGCTGCCACCATCTTCAGAGACAGCAGCCCAGCTTCCCTTCCAGGAACTGGGCCTGCTGTCTTTGAGCTTGCTCATGCCTGTCAGCTGATAATTGTGCACATGCACAGAGACAGCAGGCCCAGCTTCCAGTTTGTTTATCTGGGGTTTGCGGATGGTTAGTGGGCAGCCACGAACCGCAAACCGCCCTGCTTCATTGTTTTTCTGGTTTGTCCCCATCTCTACTTGTAACTATATCTATAAAAGGAATTTTTCAAGCTTTACTCCAACAGAACTCGGAGAGTGGATGAAGACATTTTGTTAATGCAATTGTTAAATCAGATGCATTTGTTGACTGCAAGAAGGTTGGTCCTTTCCTTCAGGCAGCCCCTTGTTTTCGGCGGAAAATAAGTCAGACTGAGTCCGTATAACGTTAGCATTAGAACTTTTATTCATCTCCTCTTCCACCTGCACATCTTTAAACGGGTTCAACGGTTTCAAACTTGGCAACAGGCCATTTTCAACAACATTTAAACTTTGGTCAAACTCCCAGGGAGTTACAGGCGGCGGGTCCCACAAGATCCCCGCGGCTCCCTCTGAGGAGGAGGGAGACTCTTCATGGCACAAATGGTCCCACAGCACTTGTGTCGGTACCATCCTCTCTCGTCGGGACCTTCGTGCTCCTCAGCTGTCATCCAGGCGCGTTCGCGCTGAATCTCTAGCTCTCTGGGCGCCACAATCACATTCCACTCTTTGACTAATTTGCGCAGGAAAGTCTCAGTTACAGTAGGTGGATCGGGCAACAAGCCACCTTCTTTCAAATGGGGAAAATCTCTTAACAACCCCTGGTAGCGGACCCTTTCAAAAGCTTTCTGTCTGTCCTCCCTCTTCTTCCTCTCATAAGCCTCCACCACTGAACTGAACCACACCACCCCCTCCTCGTTCTTATACCCCCCTTCAACTGTCACTTCAGACTCCTCCCACTCTTCGTCTGCCAAACACACCTCTATCTTCACCTCCCCCTCTTTCTCTTCTGTCTCCTTTCCCTTTTCTTCTTTACTTTCGCCACTATCTCGTTGACTCTTTATTTCATCCTCTTTTTCCACTTTTACTTCTGCGGACGGCACACTCTTATTCTCCACACCTTCACACGCCCCCCCGGAGGAGTGGGCCGTCCGCTTGTTGTCATCGCGCGCATCCCCTTCACCCTGTCGTGAAAAATAATCGGCATTAGCATGGTTACTTCCTTTTTTATACTTCACTTGGAATGCAAACGGTTGTAAGCTCAAATACCATCGGGTCAAACGTGGGTTGGCGTCTTTCATTCTGTTCAGCCATTGTAATGGGGCATGGTCAGTTACTAATATAAAAGGCATTCCTAATAAATAATATTTTAAAGTTGTAATTGCCCATTTGGCCGCTAAGGCTTCTTTTTCAATTGTTGCATATTTCTGTTCTCTAGGTGTTAGTTTTTTACTTAAATACATAACAGGATATTCGATACCATGTCTTTCTTGTGCCAAAACTGCTCCTATCCCCCTATCTGACGCATCTGTTTGTACAATAAATGGCAAAGAAAAGTCAGGTGCATACCTCTTTGGTAATTCGTTTAAAATAGACCGCAATTTGTCAAACGCTTCTTGTTCTTTCCTTCCCCAATTAATATACTTTTTTATTTTCTTCTTAGTAAGATCAGTTAAAGGAGCCGCAATTCCCGAAAAATTAGGCACGAATTGCCTATAATACCCTGCCAAACCTAAAAATTGTTGTACTTCTTTTTTGGTTTTGGGTACACGCCAATCAGATAATTTGTCAATCTTCTCTTCAGAGGGTTGTATTTCTCCTTTACATACTACGTGGCCCAGAAACTTTACCTTCTCTTGAGCTATTTTACATTTAGAGGGATTTACAGTTAGCCCAGCTTTCCTTAATTCTTTCAATACTAACTTTATATGTCTTACATGTTCCTCCCACGTGGGGCTGAAGATAAGAATGTCATCAATATATGCTCCCGCAAATTCCTCTACTGGTTCTAATACTTTGTCCATTAATCTCTGGAAAGTAGCTCCAGCTCCATGCAATCCAAATGGCATTTTTTGGAATTGAAATAACCCCTTAGGAGTCACAAAAGCTGTCTTCTCCTTGTCCTCGGCCCTCAACGGAATCTGCCAGTAACCTTTAGTGAGATCCAATGAACTGAGGTAAATAGCGCCCCCTAGTCTCTCTAATAAATCTTCTATGCGGGGCATGGGGTAAGCGTCAAATTTAGATACTTCATTTAATTTTCTGAAGTCAATACATAACCGGATTTTTCCATCTGGTTTAGGTACTACCACCGGGTAGCTTCTCCACGGGCTGTGTGAATGCTCAATTATTCCTAACTTTAACATTTCTTCTACCTCTTTGTTGATTACTTCTTTCATGTGATATGGCCAGCTCCTACTTCCGCTACGTATA
This sequence comes from Pogona vitticeps, assembly GCF_051106095.1. Lineage (NCBI taxonomy): Eukaryota > Metazoa > Chordata > Lepidosauria > Squamata > Agamidae > Pogona > Pogona vitticeps. The sequence goes on from NC_135784.1 coordinate 209,040,474, forward strand.
ACTACTCCTTCCTTGGTATTAATACGATGTTCGACTATTTGGGTTATGCCTGGATTGGGAGAAAATACATCTTTAAATTCTTGCTCAATTTGCCTTATTTGTCTAATTTGTTGAGGATTCAAACAATCCCCTAAAGGGATTTCTGCCTGGTCTGTTCTGTACACTGAGGATTCAGGCCCTAGATCTTCTTCTATATCTTCAGCCCATAACACCTCCCTTTCATGCCATTCCTTTAAAAGGTTCACATGATATATTCCTGTCTTCTTTTTCTTATCTGGAGTTTTAATTTCATAATCCACCTTTCCTACTTGTCTAATTACTTCGTATGGACCTTGCCATCGTGCAAACAACTTGGCATTTTCGGCGGGTAATAACAACAACACTTTTTGACCAGTTTGGAAGGATCTAGGGGAAACCCTCAAATCATATCTCCTTTTCTGCCCGGCTTGTGCTTGTCCTAAATGGTCTTTCGCTATTTCAGACACCTTTTTCAAATGTTCTCTCATTTCCAGAACATGTTTTACTGTGATTTGAGAGTTGTCTGACCCACTCTCCCATTTTTCTTTTATTAAATCTAAAATTCCTCGGGGGTTCCACCCATATATCATCTCAAATGGCGAAAAGCCAGTGGATGCTTGTGGTACTTCTCTAACTGCAAACATGAGAGGAGCAACTAATAAGTGCCATCTGCGAGGTTTTTCTATTACCAACTTCCGCAACATCCCTTTCAGAGTCTTATTGAATCGCTCCACCAATCCATTTGTTTGAGGATGATAGACGGAAGTATGTACTGGATCTACATCCAATAATTTCCACATTTCTTTCAATGTTAAACTCATAAAATTACTCCCTTGATCTGTTAATATTTCTTTAGGGAAACCTAACCAAGTAAACACCTGCATTAGTTCTCTCGCGATTACCTTGGCTGTAGTTGACCTCAAAGGTATAGCCTCTGGATATCTTGTTGCATAATCAATTAACACTAAAATATGGGTATGCCCTCCTGCAGACTTTGTAAGAGGTCCTACTATGTCAATTCCTATTCTATCGAAGGGATGATCTACCAGGGGCGTAGGCACCAAAGGGGCTCCTGGTCTAGGTTTCATTTGGGTCATCTGACACTCTTTACATGTTCTACAGAATTGTTGTATTTCTTTTTGCATTCCCGGCCACCAAAATCTCTGAGATATTCGAGCTATCATTTTTTCATTAGCCAAATGACCTGCAGTAGGAACATCATGAGCTACCTTTAACACATCTTTCCTCCATTTCATTGGTACCACCAGTTGTTTTTCACCTTCTCGATTCACATGGTATAATAATCCCTCTTCCAGTTCAAATCCCTCCTGTCCCTGAATAATAGTCCCTGTAGGTTGTGCTTTCTTTAATACCTCTTGCAATGTAGGATCATCTTGTTGCCACATCCTTGTTTGTTCTCTAGAAACTTCTCTCCCAAAATCAGTTTCGATTTGGCTTAGTTCGCAATCCCCAATCAAGCCCTCTTTCTTGTTTAACAATTCACTAGCCCCTTCCCAATCACGTCCTAACAACATTTCCCTTGAAAGTCCCGGGGCTATCCCAACTTTCATCCTCCGACAATCATTCCCAATTTGCACATTAGCCCAGACCGTCGCATACTTTTTCGAATCCCCATGGATGCATCTCACCAACACTTCATCTGCTACTTCGGTCCCTTCTAACTGACGCACCAACGTTTTACTGCATCCAGTATCTATTAATGCCCTCTTTTCGTGGCCGTTAACCAACACCATAACCTCCCAACCTTCTCTTTCAGACCCCATTAACTTAACCGGTTCATTATTTTGGCCTACCCACGAACAATCCAGCCCAGGGCATTGCCGCCGAACGTGGCCCGGGCGGCCACAGTCGAAACACACGGGCTTGCCGTCTTTGCCCTCCTTCAATCCTGTGCCGGGCTCGAACAACCTCTGATCGTATGTGATGGGGCGGGTCGGCTTAGGACGCATCGGCTCGAAGTTAGCGGGTCTGCCTCTGCCGATCGCGGAAAAAGACATCGGACCACGCGGTGTGTTGCTGCCTCCGGTCGCCATCTTGTCCGGTGGGCGTGCCTTGTCAGAGTTTCCGCCTGTGTACTCTTTACTTCCTTCTTCCGCCGCGCAATAATTCTCTATGAGGTGAATCGCCTCTTCTAACTTCTTCGGCCTATTTCTTTGAACCCAGCTCCTCATATTGTTAGACAATGTTGAAATTAAATGTTCCATCACTACTGTCTCAATAATTTCGTCCTTTGTCTTATCTTCGGGTTTGATCCACCTAATTACGTTGGCCTTCATGCGCTGGCTTATTGGGCGCGGATGCATCCCTGATTTGAATCTCAACTCCCGGAACTTTTTCCTATAAGCTTCTTCAGTTAAGTTCAAAGTCTGTAAAATGGCGCCTTTTACTATTTCATACTGTGTGGCCTCTTGGACAGATAATGTGTCAATCACCTCTTGTAATACTCCTGTCAAACATGGAATTAAAATCAATGTCCACTGGTCTTTTGGCCACCCGGCCGCTGTGGCCACTCTTTCAAAAGTATGTAAATATGCCTCAGGGTCGTCAGTATTACTCATCTTCTGCATCCGTATGGGGGTTGGGCTGGCTACCCAGGGGTTCCTTGCCTCTTTCCACTCATTCTTAACCCTTTCTTCTCCGGAATTCAACTGCCATAACTGCCTTGTTAATAAAGTTTGTTGCTCGGCTAAATTTTCTAGTAATTTCGCTTGGTGCTGGATAGTCCGACGTAGCTCGCTCACCTCTTCATTCTCCGCCTTAGGGGCTGCCCCACGTTGGGCGCCACTGCAAGAAGGTTGGTCCTTTCCTTCAGGCAGCCCCTTGTTTTCGGCGGAAAATAAGTCAGACTGAGTCCGTATAACGTTAACATTAGAACTTTTATTCATCTCCTCTTCCACCTGCACATCTTTAAACGGGTTCAACGGTTTCAAACTTGGCAACAGGCCATTTTCAACAACATTTAAACTTTGGTCAAACTCCCAGGGAGTTACAGGCGGCGGGTCCCACAAGATCCCCGCGGCTCCCTCTGAGGAGGAGGGAGACTCTTCATGGCACAAATGGTCCCACAGCACTTGTGTCGGTACCATCCTCTCTCGTCGGGACCTTCGTGCTCCTCAGCTGTCATCCAGGCGCGTTCGCGCTGAATCTCTAGCTCTCTGGGCGCCACAATCACATTCCACTCTTTGACTAATTTGCGCAGGAAAGTCTCAGTTACAGTAGGTGGATCGGGCAACAAGCCACCTTCTTTCAAATGGGGAAAATCTCTTAACAACCCCTGGTAGCGGACCCTTTCAAAAGCTTTCTGTCTGTCCTCCCTCTTCTTCCTCTCATAAGCCTCCACCACTGAACTGAACCACACCACCCCCTCCTCGTTCTTATACCCCCCTTCAACTGTCACTTCAGACTCCTCCCACTCTTCGTCTGCCAAACACACCTCTATCTTCACCTCCCCCTCTTTCTCTTCTGTCTCCTTTCCCTTTTCTTCTTTACTTTCGCCACTATCTCGTTGACTCTTTATTTCATCCTCTTTTTCCACTTTTACTTCTGCGGACGGCACACTCTTATTCTCCACACCTTCACATTGACTTACTGCAAATCACCCAGAAACCTGTCCGTTTATCTTGATTTACCTTCCACCTACTCTTGTCCTAGAAACATAGCTTTATGACCTTTTATTATATGTGCAGCTCAATCCACATTTTCATCCCTTTTGTCCCCAGCGAAAAACAATATAAGAACCTCTGGATTTGTGCCTTTTCTTTCTCCTTGTCAGGTCTATGCATATTACCTACAGGGGGACCTAATTTCTCTTGTCATAAAGCATTAAACAGACCCATCTCTGGATGTGTCTTACATACCAAAGGAAAAAGCGAGGGTTTCCAGCATCTAGCATCCACCAAGTCCATAAATTATAAAACATTTAGGGACGTCCAGAGATGATAAAATATTCATTGACATCTGTGTTATATTATTGACACTGTGTCCGAGAAAATCTCAAATGCACGTACACCGAGCTGGGAGAGGGAGGGAGACTCAGCATCTCCCCCCCCCCCGGGTTCACACTGACTTATCATTCCTAAAGCAAAGCTGACTCATTAAGAGAGGTTAGCCATGTTAATACCCATTTCATAACAACTTGTTTGTCATGGATAACATGAATTTTGCATGAGCAGGATATTTTTGGAGCTTCCAGAAGACATTTTATGCCTTCCAAATGAGCCAATGCCAGTTTGAAGCACCTTACTTCCACCACACTTTCCCCTTCAGTGTTGCTTTGTCTAAATTTCCTTTCCATCAGAGGGCTGCTACTTTTACAGATGAAAACCAACTTCTTCAAATTTCAAGCACAGTGGTACTGAACACTGATCAAGTGAAATGTATTTAGAATTTCAGTAATGACAGCTGGTGGAAATAGGGTGCTTCAAACTGTGATATTTTTCTTTAAAGTTATATTTTCAGCTCATGTAAAACAATAACAAAAAAGAAAACCTTCTGGAAAATTTACTTAGTTACTTTACTGATTTGCATCCCTGAAGTACAAAATATTTCAGGAGAGGGGCTCAAAGACACAACCAGAAAGAAAGTCTGTAGAAACCAATAGAATTTAATTTTAAAAGATATTTACTGGCCAGTCCTACAAATGCCTCCACTGGAAGGAGACGAAATGGAAGCTTCCAACCTCCCCTCTGATGGCTTTGCTGGCACAGCACACAGGGGACAGAAATGGGACCCACTGCTGGTTTTTCCTTCCCAGCATGTCTCTGCGGAAGCAGTGCTATCATAGCTTTATTCCCAAAGGCATTGTGGGAAGGAAAAGTGGCAGCAGCAACAGTAAGTACAGATTGTTGTTCTCACATCAATAACTGTGTGGTGTCAAGTCAATTCTGCTCTCTGGGAACCCTTTTCAGGGTTTTCTAGGTAGAGAATACTCAGATGCGGCTTACCATTCCCTTCTTCTGGGGGCAACCTAGGACTGTGTGCAGCTTGCCCAAGACCACACAGGCTGGCTGTTCTCCCAGGAGCCACAGTGGGGAATCGAACTCCCACCCTCTGGCTCTGCAGCCAGATACCTAAACCACTGAGCTATCCAGCCAACTGCCAAAGCCAATAACTTTTTTTAAAAAAAAACTGAGGTAAAATTTAAAAAGCAAAGTAATATGTGTCCTCAGAACTATCAACTCTCATCTGCATCTCTCCCCTTCCTGTTTTGTTGTTTGAGTGGAAGTTGAAGCCCCTGCCCCCACTTAATTTAGGAAGATTTTCAAATGAAGCAAAGGATCACAGGATCTAACATAAGCTTTTCCCACATTAAAAAAGAAAGAAAAGAAATAACATAACAACAGGTTGTACACTGTACCTTAACAGACGTGTTTTTAAATGCAAGCCTAGAGGTAGCAAAGCAGCATTATATTGCAGCTTAGCTTTATCCATTTACATTGATGACTGTTTTTAAAAAATAGCCTCCTAAATACATTGGGCCTGATCTTTAGCATTATATCAGTGGACCTGAATTATGACACGTGGCTTTGGGACCTTAAAACCAGCTCAGATATGTGGATATTTTGATACACTTTATGCTTTTGCCTCACATATTTGTTTCTCCCAGGGGTACAGAAAGTCTCAGACTCTGACAAGCTGTCTACGTCGCATAGTTCTCTTGGGCACCATTTTAATTTTTACTGACCTTTCTGCCTTGAAAGCACTGAGTTGCCTCTGGCTTTGCCATATGTCTTTTTCTCCCGAGCGCCTCCCTCCCCCCTCCCTTTAATGCAATATTGACATCATTCTTTCTCTTCATCTTTGCCTCTTCAAAGGTTGTTGCTCTTCACATCTTCAGTCCTTTTTGCCCTAGCCTAGCCTCCTTTTTAATATATTCTTGTGGTGGGAGTATGATGGAAAGCTTCAGAAGGCACTGGCATAGGAATAGGAATTTTCTCCCCGGAACTAAAACAAGTCTTTGACATTATTGGTGGAGCTACCTGCTGAAATGGTTGGATGGCCAAGGATTTCCATCATCTGCACTAATTAGTATGTGAGCTCGCGCTTTGAATTTCGTCTTGCCTAATGTTTCCAACAAAATTAGCTTAAATCTGAGGTGAAGTTTGAATGTTGAGCAGGACAGCCACAGGGCTTTGGAGGTAATTCCCAGAATCCTTACAAATCTTGTCAAAGGGCTCTGCAAAGCTACTTGTTGTTGGGATGGCAATGGGGCTGTTTCTATAAAATTTCAGCTTCTAACAACAGTTCTTGTGTTAAAATGTGGAGAATAGCCATAAAGCTCTTGGGACGAGAAGCCTGCTGGTGAAAGGGGATGACAGCACTAAGCTAGCATTGCAAAACTGGTGGAAGGCACAGATATTCAGCCACAGACTTTTAATAGCTAGTGAGTGGTCCATGTTTCGTTCCTTAAAAAAATAAGATCCTTTTAAATCACATTTTTGAATAAATTTGAATATATGCTAAGTTTGTATTTTAAAAAATGAACCAGAGTTATCAGGAAAAAACAGGCGTTAAGAGTACATCAATTTCCATCCAGCCAGTCATTTTTTGGTTGTTTGGGGTATTTTCTTTTACCCTGCTGTTCAGCTGAAAAGCTCCCTGGAGCAGCTGACATAAAAACAGTAATAATTATCACAAAGTTGCTGTCTTCAGGCTTGCAATTTGAAAGACCCGACATCAAATGAAAAAGTCATCCATACGGAAGGGAGAGACAATCAGAACCTGGCATACATTTTTGAAAGCTACACTGTCTTACAGAGAGTAGTTTAGCAATACATACACTCTTGCTCTCTACTTCATTTTCACATAGCAGTGTTTTTACTTAGGGCTGCTAGGTCTTTCACATTAGAGAGATTTTGGCAAAAGCAGCTGGTCCTGGAGGACTGCACAGGAATAGATGGCACTCACAAAAAAAAAATTACATGCTGTCAAGTCAATTTCAACCTGTGAAGCTGCTTTCTGGTGTTCTTTAGTTATAGAGTGTTCAGAAATGGTTTACCAGTCCCTTCTTCTGGCAGTGTTCTCGGTCTGTGCAGCTTGTCCAGGGTTATGCAGGCTGGATCTCTAGCTTCACAGCCAGCTACGCAACTCACTACAATCCATTCTTTTGGTGGCAATGGGGACCCTCTAAAAATCATATAATGCCCGTGGTGTTTCAACCAAGCAGATTTGCGTTCTCCTTTTAAATCTACAGAAAGGATAAGAACTACTGAACTCATGGAAAGTCTTCAGTATTTACTGAAGGCATGAGAGGTATTAGTTAGAACACTGGACTCGGACTTTGAATCAAATCCTTCCTCACATGATGGTTGTGAACATAAAAGGGGAGAATGTATGCCTCCTGAAGCTTGTTGGATGAAGAACAGGTTAAAAAGTGTAATCGATATGCATTTGTTGGTACAGTCGAACTCTAGTCTGCGGGACTGGTACCCGTCATTTCAAATATCTGCAGTCTATTGCATCCCTATATACAACATACAAGGAGGCAGGTCTTGTGGCCTTTGTCCTGCCCCCCCCCTTCAGCTTTTGTCCTGCCTCCTTATATGTTGTATGTAGGGCTCACTACTAACCACAGTTTCAGGCATTCATAGATAGTAGTGGATACAGAGAGGTTGTGTTCTATTTGCATCAATACTATTACTACAACAAAATTATTGTAAAAATCAGCTGCCTAAGATGAGGGAAATTTCCCAAAGCTAAATGGTTGTTTGGTTTAGTGGAAAGTGGTTCTAGAGGAAATAACATCCTCTTGCATTAAAGGAAATGTCAACAATAACCAAATAATGGCATTTCTTTATAAATGGCAAGCATAGCATTTATTGGTTGGCAGCTGGTATAAGTTAGTGGGTGGGGGTGCATGGCTGCAGAGCCAGGAAATGGGGCTAGATATTCAGTCCACACTGTCCCTCCCAGAAGAGGGGCTAGCTAAGGTCACCTGGAGGGGGGGGCAGAAAGAGATATATGCCCTTCACCTGTGAAAGCTGCATAGTCCTAAAGCATCGTAAGAAGGAAGGAAAGGAAACCCACTTTTGACTACTTCATACCTGGAAAACACTGTGATGGTTACTGTAAGTCACCCCTCAGGATGGGCATGAGTACGTGGAAGGAAAATGGTCGTCCTATGAGATATCCTTTCTGGCTTTCTTATATTTGGAATTTCTGAAAGCCAGAGAGAATACAGTGGGACCCTTGTATCAACATCCACGGTTTCATTTATCCATGGTCTGAAAATATTAAACATATTAAAAGAATAAAAATACAGAAAACATGTTAAACCAGCCACTAGAGGGAACCAGAGACCATACTATGAATACTTGTTTAGTGGGGAATACATAGCATGGCCACTTATGCTCTCTAGTGGTCAGTTATGGTAATGCATATGAAACTATTTTTTCTGGTGTTTCCTATTTACATTGAGAGATAGATAGATAGATAGATAGATAGATAGATAGATAGATAGATAGATAGATAGATAGATAGATAGATAGATAGATAGATAGATAGATAGATAGATGTTGTTTAGTCATGTCCGACTCTTCGTGACCCCATGGACCAGAGCGTGCCAGGCCCTCCTGTCTTCCACTGCCTCCTGGAGTTGGGTTAAATTCTAAAGGAAATCAACCCTGAGTGCTCACTGGAAGGACAGATCTTGAAGCTGAGGCTCCAATACTTTGGCCATCTCATGAGAAAAGAAGACTCCATGGAAAAGACACTGATGTTGGGAAAGTGTGGAGGCAGGAGGAGAAGGGGACGACAGAGGATGAGATGGTTGGACAGTGTCATCGAAGTGACCAACATGAATTTGACCAAACTCCGGGAGGCAGTGGAAGACAGGAGGGCCTGGCGTGCTCTGGTCCATGGGGTCACGAAGAGTCGGACACGACTAAACAACAACAAACAACAATGTGGTATGGTGGAAACTGTGGGACATGTCCTGCTGTATTGTACATTTTACAAAGATTCACATAGTCTACATATTTCCCCAGTTTTAAAACATTATCCAGGTAGACTCAGATAAATGTTACATCACTTTTCTTCTCTTTGATTCCTCAAGTGAAATTACAGTTGAGGTTGCAAAATTCTGTGCAGTGGCTTGTATAATAAGAAAACAGATGATTAAATCACTACAGTAATGAGATTAGAAAGTTATACTTAACTGAAAATTGAATTTCATTCTGCTTTATATCACTTCTAGCAAGTCTGACCTATGGTCATAATTCAGTCCTCTTCTGAGTGCACCAATCCTCTATTTTTATCTGCCAGTCAGAAATTTTACAGTGTCGCATTTGATTTTATAATGCACTCCTAACGATTCTGTTTAATACCACCTCATTTTTAAAGGGAAGGGGGGAAATCATTTCATCTGTGGGTTGGTGTTATTTCTTCTTCTGCACCCCATCAGCTGGCTTTACTGCCCTTTCCTTGTTCTATACCACATTATGAAAACCAAAGCTCCCCACCCAAATCTTGCCCCAAGGGACCTTTTCTTCTGCTGGATGTCCTCAGTCTTTTGCTTGTCATTGTCTCCTGCTGGCCCTTGTGAAACAAAAAGGCTGGTAGCTCCTGAGCACAGATCAATAAGGCAACCTCCTCATGAGATTCCTATTCTTTCAGTCTTATTGTTTCCATCCCTCTTCACCATTAGAGAACAGTATGGCACAGGAAAAGGCTCTGGTTCCTTCAAGAAGATACAAGGCTCCTTTACTTTGAAGTACAATGATTTCAAGGCACATGGTGCTTTATAAAATGAATAAAACCACTCCCTGCCGCAGAGTTTATATACTTTCACCCAGTGTGGAAGTTAACAGTATGTAAAGAGCATATCACAGAGGCAAGCCTGTACTCCCAGGCGGGCCAGGTCAAGACTGTTTTTGAACCTTTTCTCCTCACTTCCATAGATCTCTTAAGCCCCCTTCCCCAACACACACACCAGAAAGAAAGTTAAATGTTTTGGTCAACAAAAAGAATTTTTTAAAGCAATTTTTTTCCCTGTTGGGAGGGTCACAGACTGCCCAGTCCCCTCAAAGTTCCACAAACAAAACTAGAACTGGATGTCTAGTCATTGTCCTTCTCCCCAATTATTATTATTATTATTATTATTGTTGTTGTTGTTGTTGTTGTTGTTGTTGTTGTTGTTGTTATTGTTATTGTTATTGTTATTGTTTGGGGCAATTTCTGAGCCTGGCTTTGTATGTGGGAGTGCTGGAGTGAAAATTTGGCTCCCTGCCTCACCAAAGTTGCCCACTCTGTGCTATATAACATGCACTCCCAAAAGTCAAAGTGGCCTACATTTTTAAAATACTAGTCAGCTGGGGGGGGGGAGGATTTATTGATTCTATTTCCTACTTCTAGTGCACACACTCTACTTCAACCAAAACAAATTTAAAATCAAAACTGAGGCAAGGGATTCTGGAAAGTCACTGGAGCACTTTAATGGTGTTAGCAGCCACTTTTATGATTGCTTGGGGGCCAGATCCCTTTTTAATTGCTTGATGAGTTCAACCTTTAGGCCTTCTATATGCATTAATACATTGATGGCAGGAGAGGCATAGACTAGTGTGACTGAACCTTATTGTTCTGGCTTGACTCCAAATCTGGATAATTACATTTTGCCTACTTAGTTTCCTACCATTCTAATTTCTCACTTGCATCCAACACAAAACTGAGTAAACAGAACAGTTGCTTTGTCTCTGGAAGCCCCCTGCCCAGCCCATTAATAAGTTGTTTTCTGTGTAATTTATTTGGTAATTTTATGTATTGCATTTTAAAATGTGCAGGTATCTTGGTTCAGAGGTTTGTGCCAGTTTGTGGGTGTGTTCTCTTTCCCTGCTTCCTCAGCTGGATCCTCCCCTCACCAGCCAGCATACACTTCTTTCCTCCTCCTCCTCTTCGGCTGTTCAACCAGTCTCCAGCAGGGGCAGGGGCTTCTCTGCCCCGCTTCCTTGGCTGATTGCCCCCTCAGATATGGAGGCAGGACAGGTGAACCCATGCTCCTACCAGGACTAGTCAAATGACTGAAGAACAGGAGGGGGAAGAGTGTGCGCCAGCTGGTGGGTGGATAATTGGCCAGGGAGGTGGGGGAAGTGCATACGAACCGTCATGAACCATTTCTAACCACCTTATATACATTAATAGTGTATTTTCCTTTCGTCTTTTTCAGCTCAGCTTAACCAGGTCCAAGGAGCCTCACAATTTGAAAAAGTGTGTCTGCTGTGGAAACCACTGGTGTAAGAGTATACCTAAGGTAAAAACTCTATAAACCAGGGTTAGGCAACTTCCAGGAATCAGAAGGCCTCATTACCTATCATTACACTTACACACACACACATCCCAAGGTGACACCTCTCCTATTGCTGTCATTCTACAAAAATTTGGGATGTTTGGAAATGCATTGCAAATAAACAGACCTTTAGACCATGCTCTTCCATATTAGAACGAAGTGGGTAGGAAGTGCATGCCTTGTTCTGAAGCCAAACCATATTTTCAGAAGCACTATTCAGGTTGAAAATGAGACCGTTGTCTTGGTTTGATGTATTTGCCACCATACTTGGCGGAACGCCTTCTCCCACCTAGATCTACCCATGTCACTCACGCGAGCCAGGAGATAAGGCTGAGGAGCCTAACGCCGAGAGAGGCCCGAAAGGAAAAGACCAGAAACCGGGCCTTCTCGGCGGTGGCTCCTCGCCTTTGGAACAACTTGCCCCCTGAGATTCGCACGGCTCCCTCGCTGGGCATTTTTAAGAAACAACTAAAAACATTGATGTATAGGCGGGCCTTCCCAACAGAAAACCCTTCACGATCTTTTTTCTTATTCTGTTCTTTATTTTTTTTTTATTTACGTTTCTGCTGTAAAGTCTTAAAATTACATTGTTGTTTTTACTGTAAGCCGCCTAGAGTGGTCTAATATGATCAGATAGGCGGGATAGAAATAAAATAAATAAATAAATAAATAAATTTTGGGCAGAAGCAAGTTTAAATGTGAAATAGCAAGGACATTGGCAAATCCTTGAGTCCGAGTCCCAAGTCCTAGTCTTTGGCACCAAATCCCAAGTCCTAAGTCTGAGTCTGTATTAAAACCATGCTTTCCCCCCAGAAGAAAGGGAAGGATGGGTGGGGGTTGAGTCTGGAGTCCTTGGGCGGCGGAACAGAATCAAGTCAGAGTCAAGACACCGGTGTGACTTAAGTCCAACTTGACAGCGAGTCCCATGACTCAAGTTCCCATCCCCGTAAAATAGTGTAAATCTATGCTGCCATAGTGATAAATTCCACAACTGCGGTGGCAGCAGGACCCTTTGAAAAAATGGATTTTTAAAAGGCCTGAGAAATTCAGTTCTATAGCAAACTGCCTGTGTGACTGATAAAGCTCTAATGCCAATTGAAACATACAATTTATAATTTTAATGGCAATCCAGTGCACATTTACTTGGAAATAATCCCCAGTGTGTTCATTGGAGCCTATTCTCATATAAGGGTGCACAAAAGTGTAGTCCAAACCTAAACAATATTGCCTGGGAAGTAAGCCCCATTTATCATAGTAGCAGGGTAAATATGTGCTAAGCATGTGCTAAAAGAGTAAGAAGAGCATAATACAAATAAGATCACACACTATTCAAGGCATGATGACGGTAATTATTTCCAAGGTGTTGCCTTCCCATAATGCCTCAATCTGCCTCAAATGCCATGAGTTTCAGCCATATCAAGTCTTGGCTTGCTGAATTTTAGAAATGTCTACAACTGGCTACTGACAATAAAGTCAGTAATGATGTGTGCCCCTGTCTGCTAAATGGGAAGAATTCTGTGGTTTCCTCCCATTTCGTGACCCTTGGGAATTGAATAATCAGCAAATGTTGATAATAAGCTTTGAAGGTGAGGAAAACTGGGATAAGTATTCACTCTTATCAATTCCCTGGGCATCATGTACCAACATCATCGTGATCCTGTCTTTTAATATTCATGTGGATTATGCAAATCAAATGCAGCATTGTCACTTAGATTGAATTAATATCTGCTTTATTGTAACCCCCGCAAGGCTACTATACTCTTCTGGCTAGCCAAAACAGAGGACTTTAAAAAGGCTTGGTATCTGTAATCCTTAATTAAAGGAAATCTTATGGATTCGTTGCTGTGATTTGTATAACAAAATGCTTTAGAGGCAGGGAGCACACTTCTATCAATGGGGGGTGGGAATATAACCAAAGCCCCATTAGTGCATCCATGCGTCACAGAACTGGTGGAGATGTTATGTCTTGCTGGATGAGGAAATTGTATTGTCATTCATACTTTAATAGCTTAGTGGTGGGCAAATGCTCCATGCCTGACCTTGGAATCCTTTCATTCATCCTCTCTTTGCCCCCCCCCTTTCCTAGAGAATGTGCTGAAGAAAACACCATTGCTTTCATGTGCTTCTGACATGGAATATGAAAATCTGTCCATTTTGCTTTGTCCCACATTCATTTTTTAACACTTAAGTTATCTGTGTCCCAAATACACAACTTGAAAAATTGGAAGAGTTCTATCAAAACAAATCAAAACAAAATTCTCCTATATTTGTGTCAGCCAAATTCAATAACTACAGGTATTCCCAGCATGAACCTAGCTACCTTGTGGCTGTAAAAATGAGCCTGTCAGAAAAAAGTAGGCAGCAGCCTATTTCCATGCCACTAAATGGATCAAGTAGAATCCGTCCCAGGGATGGTCTGTCAGAGTCAGCTTCTCCTACATATCAAAAAAAGATGAATTTGTGAAGTTTTACACATTTTGTGAAAGAAAGAAACAAACTGAAACCAAATTCTTGTGCATCTATAAACAGCTGGAAACAGAAATGGCCAAATGAAGCCCCTCTCTACTAGTCTGAAGTACTTTGAAAAATGAGAAATATAGCTGTGAGAAATGCTTGCTGATGGGCTGGTGGACATTTGTGTACAAACGCTGGATATGAATGGCTAGTGAAAGGAGGAACCCATCACTGAACTGTTCAAGTATTACATGAATATATTTTTCTTGCCTACAAATACACAGTGCAAATCATATCCATCAGGGACTATGGGATTTTTTAGCTTCCTCTGCATCTCACACTAAATTAGAAACTACAGTTTTGTGCTCGAGATCGTGCTCAAAAATATCATTTTTAGCTTGATTGTTGGCTTTGTATAATTTATAATGTACTGGTTTTTTCTTCTTGTTAAGCAACACTCTCCCTATGACCAGTTCCCTTTTTCACCTTGGGAAAGTTCTTTCTTTCTTTCTTTCTTTCTTTCTTTCTTTCTTTCTTTCTTTCTTTCTTTCTTTCTTTCTTTCTTTCTCTCTTTCTTTCTCTCTTTCTCTCTCTCTCTCTCTCTCTTTCTTTCTTTCTTTCTTTCTTTCTCTCTTTCTTTCTTTCTTTCTTTCTTTCTCTCTCTCTTTCTTTCTCTCTCTCTCTTTCTTTCTTTCTTTCTCTCTTTCTGCTTGGAAGGGGAGGATTGGCAAGGAGTGCCCCCAGTGGTGGGGGAAATAGTTAAGGAGCTGTCACTGCTGAGGAATTCTGGGGCAGGACCAGAAGCTCTATTCTTACAAGCAGGCTACACGTATTGCCTGATAACTGCATATATAGGTCAAAGTATATAGAATTTATGCGGGAGCCATGCAGCCACTTTTCGTTTGAAGGTGTTCAGGGATGCCACTGTTGATCTATCCTAAGCATTGCTGGCCAGTAGGCAACTTTGCAGTCTTGATCCCACTCATATACCACCACCAAGCCATTCCTGCAGGTAAGAACATTGGCTCTCTTTCAGCATATAGTTCAGTCATGTCATCTGTCATCGTTAAATGTCGAGCATGCAGATGAAGAATACAGAGAGCAGCTTTTGAAAAAGCAGTTTTTCCCCCTCCTTAGTGATTATTTACATTCTGTGTTATTTTGTTGGCAAACTATAATTTATTTTTAACATTATGGTAGGCATTTCAGTGTATAAAGCATTTCATTACTGAGAGGCAAAAGACTTTGCTGTTATATCTGTTCTATTCAGATTCCCACTGCAGACCAAGGAAACGCCTTTCAAAAGCACTTGAAGCAATGTAGCTACCATCTGGCAGGCATTATTGTCTTCTTTTTCTCCTCAAGAGTCATGGTGCATTCTTAACGTTTAATGCAATTATACACACTCCCTGGTATGCAATAATTACCGATGAAGAAATGGGAAGGTTTTTTCATTCCCCCTGAGGTGGAAATACAGACTAAAGTTATAGCCAGCAGCCTCAAATCTAGTCTCAGTTGCACTCTAAAGGATCCTTTTGGAGAAAAAGGTGACTCTTTGGGGCAAAATATATGAAAAGTACATGTTCTGTGGAACAACTAATTGTGAAAATAGTACATTGCATTTAGAAATATGCTTCAAAGAACATTTTGGTGCACATGAAATGTCTGGCCAAATTTCCTGTTTCAGAAAATAATATCCACACACAGCATGTCTAACGCGGTAATTCTATGCCCTGATCACTAGGCTTCTTTGTACAGGGGTATGCATAGGACTGCATTGCTAATACAACTCTACACATATAAACTCCAGGCTTAAAAAAGTGAAGAAAGGGAGACAGTCTTAAATTAGCACTTAATATTTAAGTGAGAAGAAGCAGGATTTAAAAAAAAAAAGATGGAAAGGTCTGAATATATTTCTTATTAATTCTGAACATGAAAACATTTGACTGGGATATTTTCTTGTAAACACTCCAAGCTATTTGGAACACGATGAGATTCACAAACAGCTGGGTAGACATTCTCAGGCTAAAAATCTTCAGAAGTCTCTTGCTGCAAAAGAAGATCTCCTACTGCTTTTATCTTCTCCAATTATAATGCATTAGGTTTGCTGGCTCCAGAGCAGGTGATGGAACACATTCATACAATCTTTTGGCAGCAGCTGCAATGCACACTAACTAAGGACGAGTTTCCCTCTTGAGAAATAAGTCCATTTAAGTGACATACAGAAAAAGCTTTGTTTGCACAAGGGTGACTGGCTGTAAACAAAGTTGGAAATTCTTTTGTTCTTAACAAAGAAACTAAGAACAGATGTTTTGGCTGGTGCACTAAAGTCACCCAGGGGTTTGAGACACTGCATCTCCTGAAGTTCAGTTACAGGGTTACTGACCAGGGTCAATTCCAGGTTTGAGGGGACCCTGCACAGAGTGTCTTCTGATAGGGCCTATCATCCATTGGTGGGCTAATGCCCATTTAGACTTTCCTCAATGACCTGGATTGACATTACGTACAATTATCATGCAAAACTAAAATGGAGATTAGATCCACATGCTGCTCAAAGTGTAGACAAGGAAGAATAGAAAGGAGAGTTCAGTTTGGGAACAAAAATGGGCCCTAACAAAGATGCCAGGTCCTAGAAACCAGCTCTTTATGTTGCCTATGGCCTAGTTATATGTCCATGAAATTGATGTATTTTTGATTCTGATGGAGAGCAAGGATATTCTGACCAGAAAACATACCTGTGGGAGATAAGATTTTCAAGTTCAAATACAGAACCAGATGAATTCTGATCCTTACCTTATGCTAAAACTGCCAAACATTACACATGACTTTGTACAACTGTTCACACAAAGAGGGATCTGTGTGAAATGTACAATGCAACAGCATGGCCAATGTGCAGAAAAGGAACAAAATATTAGCCTCAAAATCAATGGAGTTCCATGTTAACTATAAACTGTGACTGTGCACCGCCTTTAGTTGGCTGTAGAAACACAATCAAATCAGGCCAGTCTGTGCATTTCCATAGCAGTCCATGGGGTAGAGCAAAGAGTTCCAGGGCACTCACAGGGCAGAGTGGCATCCCCCCATAGATTTAAAAAAAGAAAATAAAGGAAAGGAAAGAAACAACATGATTGAATGCAGAAAAAAATGAAGATATACTTCCAGTCCTTTCAGAGAACAATGCTAACTTGGTGCCAAAGAAGCAGAATGACACGTTGACATAATCCCAATCCAAGCCCCCAACAAAAAGCAAAACTAGACATAAACAAGCAGGTACATTCATTTTTATTTTTAATATATGCCCCCTGAACTAGCCAAAGTTGTCCACACCTGCCATATAGTCTGCAGGTCAATTGCAAGCATTTTGAATTGGGCCCAGAAGCAGAGTGGGTGACCAGTGCAAGTATTGCAAATCATAGCATACATTTAAGTCATGTTTGAATAATCAGAGCATTGGCCTTTCTTACATGATGAATATACTTGTTTCTGCGAAATCTGGTTCGTGTTTGTCCATTTTAGTGTCAACTCAGATTCAGAATGTGTCCTGCTTCTGTGAATTCCCATCTCTCACATGTATGTGTCCTCCTTAAAATATTCTCCGTAATAATAAAAAATGTGTCATGCTCATGGACATGCACAGCCCCAGGCCACATGAGCAGGGACTCCACAGCATAGTGAGCAAATCTTTAGAACAGTGTAAGAAGGAGCCATCAAGAGGTTTTGCCCCCAGCCCTATCTGGCTTGCCAGGCAGATTGTGGGGCTGGGAATAAATAAGATTTTTAAAAAATGTTGCACACTACACGCATGGACACTGTATTGTGCCCTTTGACTGAAAAACACTAGGATTTTTTGTCTGTTCTTTCTGAGTGATTCTCTTACATACATAGACAGAACTTTCAGTTCACATAAAAGTCACAAGTCATAATAATGTCCCTGCCTTATGTCTCAGGGTGATTTTTCACAGTTTACTGCTCTTTGCTTCTTCATGCTGCCACTCCTTCTGCAGGAAATCAAAATGGGGCCTTATAAAGTGTGAAAATAACAAAGGACAAGGATGCCAGAGTCTTTCACATTTAAGCATCGTTCAAAGGGTTTGTCAGGGTTGGCAGTCTTAAATAACCGTGCACAGCTATGGAATGAAGCGGACATAATTGTCCAGAGTGGAAAATGCTGTCTTCAAAGTGTCTCTTTTTTTCTCTAGCTGTGAGACTGTTTGATAGGCAGCTGTACCCTAGAGGACGTATGAAGATATTTTTGTGTGTCCTTTGTAAGCATCTTGCTCCGATCCAGCTGTTGTAGCACAAAGCCATTTGTTAGGTAGCTATACCAGAAGGTAGAGCAGTAAGCTTACTTAAGGGTGCTTCTGGATCTGTATTCCACTGTGATTAATGATGTGTGTCAGATAACATTTGTATTCAGATCTTGTAGATTTGCATCTTATGAGCATTTTATTTTGCTTATAGTTCTGAATAGAGATGGGCATGCACCATTGGTATGGCACAGTTGATTTCCTGGCCAAACAGCTGATCCACAGTTTGGAGCCTTACCCCTCCAGTGGGTGCCCATTCTGCATTAGTGCCCCACCCTGCCTCCTCCAGGGACTGCTGTTGAATGGGTGCCCACTGGAGGGGGGTGGGACACTGAACTGATCAGCTGTTTAGCCAGGAAATGAACTATGCTCAACCACTGAACCAGCAGTTCTTGCCCATCTCTAGTTCTGAATCTAACAAAGGAGATGGCAGAGGCTTTGGTAACTGTACTTTTTTGGATTGGCTGAAGGATGGTGGTGATGCATTCTGGGAGCTGTAGTCTAAAACAGTAACTTTCCCAAGTTCTACTGGTATGAACATGGAAGCCTGGTTTTCATAGATCTATTTATCTCAATTAAGGCATTTCGAAGCAGCTTATAAAGCAGTCACTTTGCAAGGTGGTTGCAAAGTGACTGCTTTATAATCTGCTCCAGGATGCAATCATAACTAGAAGCCAACATGGATTTGTCAAGAACATATGCTGCCAGCATAATCTTATCTCATTCTTTGATCTGTGGTAGATGATCGGAGTGCTGTAGACATAATATATCTTGACTTGAGCAAAGCCTATGATATTCTGGTTAGCAAGCTAAATAGTTGTGGGCTGGATAGAACAAATGTCAGGTGGATATACAGTTGGTTGTTTTTTTATTTATTTTATTATATTTCTACCCCACCCATCTAGACCAAATGTTACAGATTTGTATTCAGAGAGTGTTTACCAGTGAGAAACGGGGAGAAGATAACAAGTAGGGTATCCCAAGAACTGGAAAAACTAACAAAATACAGCATAAGGAATGTGCCCCTTAAAGGTGCTCTTCCACTAGAGAAAGGTGCCAACTCCAGTTCCCAGATTCCACCACCCTTTGAACCCTAAGCTGGGTGAGACCTAGAAAGTGTGCGACTGGACAAATATGGGCAAGCTTCTAACTCTAGATTTCCAATTCCTCCCTTGCACACCAGTCTGACCAGGTAGGACACCAAAAGAACAAAAACAACCAGCATAGCCCTGTGGCTAAGACAATTTCTTTAGATACTTAAACCCTTGTTCCCCCAAGGATCACACTTGGGCAAAACATAAAATAAAGTTTATTCAAAAGAGTTAAAAAAATTATAAAATATAAGAAATTCAAAGGAGTTACAAATTACCATATTTTTCCGAGTAAAAGAGAATACGTTTTTCTAAAATCATTAGAGTCAAAATTGAGGGTTGTCTTTTACATGGAAATAAGCCAAGGAGAACTGCATAGTTGTAAAACTGCCTGCTGTATGTTCGCCAGATCACTACTTTTGGCAGCCGAACCTGAGGAGGTTGGTTTTTTTGTTTGTTTGTTGTTTTTTGCAGTTTGGGCACTCGGGTTCAGCCATCACTGGTGTAGCAGTGTGATCACTGAGCCCATAAATATGTCAGAAAATAAAAATTTAAAAATATCTTACTCTGCACAATTCAAACTGAATGTAATCAGTTATGCAAAGGAGCATGGAAATAAAGCTGCAGAAAGACAGTTTGAACCTCTGTCCACTGAGCGTATGATCAGACAGTGGAGAAAACAGGAAGACCAACTCCTTAAGATGCAAAAAAAAATATAAACCTTTAGAGGAAAATCAGCAAAATGGCCAAACTTGGAGCAGAGGATCAAGATTTGGATTTTGGAACGGCACCAGAGTGGGATATGTGTATCAGCCAAGCTTATTCAACATCAGGCAAGAATGTTTGCAAGTCAAATTAAGATTGTTGATTTTACAGGAAAGGCAAAATGGTTCTTCCATTTCAAGAGGAGAGAAGGGTTGACCATGAGCACATGAACAAAGTTAGCAGAGAAAATGCCACCAGTTTATGAGGATAAAATCCAACAGTTTCACTCCTATGTCATACAACTTCAGAAAAAAATATATGATTTTGAACCAAATCAGATTGCAAACATCAATGAGGTGCCTCTCAATTTTGATGTGCCTTCCAACAGAACTGTTGATATGAAAGAAATCAAAACAGTGGCAATCGAAATGAGTGGCCATGAAAAGACACACTATACTGCTGTGGAGATGGTACTAAACTGCCTCCTATGCATATTTTTAAGAGGAAAACTTATCCTAAAGAGACTATACCATGTGGCATTATTGTGCCAGTTCATGAGAAGGGATGGATGAATGAAGACATCATGGCCATTTGGTTTGCAAAGGTTCGGTCTAGAAGACCTGGAGGGCTCTTAAAGAAGCCAGCTCTACTTGTCTTTGATCAGTTCCGAGCACATTTAACAGAAAAGACAAAAAGGGTTGCATCGGATTTGCGAACACATCTAGCAGTTATTCCTGGTGGATTTACAGGTCAGCTACAGCCACTAGACATTTCAATCAACAAGCCATTTAAAGCCCCGATGAGAGAAGAATGGAATAGATGGATTCAAAAAGCAGGTGGTAACTTGACACTGACAGGAAGAGTGAGAAAACCAACTATTACTGAGGTTAGTAATTTGGTTCTAAATTCATGGCATGGCATCAAAAAAGAGATGATTGTGAAGTCCTTCAAGAAATGTGGAATCAGCAGTGCCATGGACGGAACTGGGAATGATCTCATATAAATAGACAGTGACTCAGTAGACAGTGATGATGCAATAGAAGTTGAAGAAACTGATATGTTTGAAACTAATAGTGATGAAGAAGAAAGCAGTGATGCAATAGAGGCTGAATGAAGTTATTTGATCAGCTAAAGGTGATGCATAATATCATAGTATTGGCTTGTAAATGTTGCCTAATTACTAAATAAAAATATGTTCCTTCCTAATGTTTAAAATATTGATTTCTGAATTTTTGGGTTAAAAAATTGGGGGGATTATACATGGGGGCGTCTAATACACAGAAAAATATGGTATATTGTTAAATTTCAAGCCTCTAAGGATTACACAAGCTTCTGTAAGTCTTTCTCATAAAACAATAAAAAGATTAACTAACTAAAATATAATGGTTTTACTACTTAAATTACCATGCTATTCTAAATCACAATTGCTAAGTTTCCTAATCAATCAATGAAGGCTGTAAAACCTGTCACTCCCTCCTTCTCCTCTTTCTCCAACTCTCACACACCTAGCCCCCTTTCTATAACTTAAATCAAAGTCTCCGCATCCTGATGGTATCCAGTCAGCATACAGTCCTCAGTTTGCAAGTCCACAGCCAACTTGTAACTTTACAGAGTGTAGTCTCCCATTCCCAGGCTGGTAAGCAATTAGGATATACTTCAGCGTTTATCACTCTTGAGATGTAGCCTTGACTCGTTCCCACTGTAAGCCACAACAATCAACTGGTTCTCAGACTGAGGCCTTTGACACCTGCGGAACTCTGAAAAACAAGTACTACAAAACCCATATACTTGCATACAGAGATCTGGCAATCAAAACATCTTGCTTGTGGATGGAACACACTTCAGAATTCCCTGTAGTCATTGGGGCTTTGTGAATAATATCAAGAAATTTCACACAGTATTATAAACAGTTGCAGATCTCAGAAAGAACACCATCAGAGCTAGAAAAGATGGCAATATTAGGAACAGCATACAACTGTGCTGATATTTAACAGAACCTTTGTTTTTGGTTAAAACCTGCATCTGTTGCATAATACCAGTCAATGTTTTTATAATTTTGATTGATTGTGCCTGGAACTTTTGAATAATAATAATAAAAACGGTGTGCTTTCAAGTCAACTCTGACATAGCAACCCTTTCCAGAGTTTTCTAGTAGAGGACACACTGTGATTTATCATTCTCTTCTTCTGAGGCATCATGGGACTGTGCAGCTGGCCGAAGGCCACACAGGCTGGCTCTTTCCCCAGAAGCACAGTGGGGATCAAAATCCCAACCTCTAGCTCTGCAGCCAGATAATGAAACCACTGAGCTATCCAGCCAGCATTGTATAGCCTATATGGTGGCCAAGTGAATAGGCAGTTGAATTGTATTCAATACTGACCACAGGAAAGCACTAGAAGGGGCATCACTAAGGTTTTACAGCATTTGCTGCTAGACATAATTGTCTCACTCTTCCCAATGATAGGGCTACCACATCTACAATTGCTTCAGTGTGCTACAAAATCCTTCCTCCATCACTGCTTCTTTTGGTACTTGTGCTATCAGCAGTGTAGCCAAAAGTGAATCAGTACTCAGCACAGGATACCGAAGAAGTCAGCCTCGCACTGAAGTTAAACTCAGAGGTCACCTACTTAGAGAGAGAGAATACAGTTATGGAAGCTATCCAGGGCTAATGGAAGACAGTGGAAATGTCTTGAAGGTTGCAATGTGAAAACTGCTGTTCTCCAGTGTAATTTTGGAACCACCTGCTGAGCATGTAATGATTACAGAGCCAGTTGAAAATTCTTAGTTTAGATAAAACATTTTTAAGGAAAGGTTTCCCCTAGTTGGATAGGAAGCCTTTCAGCAAAGATAGCCAGGAACAATTTAAGACATCTGTTGGGGTTGCTGTCAACGGTGATAGCATCATTATGGAGCAGCAGAGTATAAGGCATGAAGGGAAACAATCCAAAGTTAAATTAATGGGAGAGACATTCCTTTCCACTTTAACCAGACTGAGCAAACTGTCTGCCAAGCAAATCTTGTCTTTCACCTGTCGCCTCTATAATAAGTGACTGATTTCACCCTGTGGGTCTCTAATTTTTATAACTAATAGCTATTAGATACTTCCACTTTGGACAGATAGAATACTACATGCTGGGTTTTGGAACTACTACTGAGTTTTGAAAGGAATGGTACCACTCTTTAAAATAAATTACAAAGGAATAACATACAAGGTTTCAAAGGTGGACACATTTTGGAAATCTGCTGATTCTGCCAAGGTCGAGGATGGGAAATTTGTGGTTCTCTACATGCTGTTGAACACCAGCTGTCACCAACCTTAGCCGGCATCATGAGAGCTGTCCCAAAATAGCATCTAGCTTTCTGGTATTGGTGTTACAATGGGCTTGAAAACTGCCAGCTACTGCTCATTCCCACAAGGTAGTATAACATTGGTTATATATGCATAATGGTTCTCAGAGTCTGGAAGTAACAGACATCAGGATCAGGGTTTTTTTTTCCATGCACAAAATGTGGAGTTCAAAAGAGACCTTTTTTACAGAAGAGATGCATAAATGTGTTTATGTTGGGGAAAAAGTGGCTAATAACAATAAGAAAAGAAGAATGGACAGTTGGATCCTCTGGAAACTCCAGCCCTGATCAAGATGTAGCCAGTCTCCCCCACCTGTTGAAAACCCTACCCCTATTGTCTCTAGAGCAGTGCTTCCCAACATTGGAACCCTAGGTGGTCTTGAACTACAGCTCCCAGAAATCATAGCCAGCACAGCTAGTGGTGAAGGCTTCTGGGAGTTTTAGTCCAAGAATACCTGCGGACTCAAGGTTGGGAACCACTGCTCTTGAGCATGTTCACCAGTGATTCCAAGAGGAAGGAAATCATTTAGAAGATGGGAATGTCTTTCTTATTAAGATTTTTGGTCAGTGTTGCAAACTGTGTTTTCCCCTCTAGGCTTAATCCTCTTCTCAAGATTTCACACACACACCCCTCCATGTCTCTTGCTTCACATAAAGATTTGTTGTAATTCATGCTGCCTCTTATTTTCTCCATTAATGTTCTTAAATTCCAGTTTTTGAAGGTTGCCTTCATGATGTAGACCTTTAAATGTTATTGAGTGTGAAGCTTAGGCTCAAATCACATGTTGGCACATGAAAGTAAAATGCATGTACAGGTATATCTTCCAGTGGTGTGCATCATACACACACATTATGCTTACAAGCTACGGTGCTGCTTTGCCATTCTCCCAAAGCAATTCCTGCAGACATACATACATATAAACTTTATTGTTTCTGGCCATAGACCTTTACAACGTACTGACTACTATAGCATATAAAATCCGATTAAAATCAGGTAATAACCTTAAAACAATTAAAACCATTAAAAACAATAAAACTAATAAAACCAATAAAGCCAGGTGTAAGAATATTATCATAGCACAGAACGTCAATCCACTGTATTCAGCATTTATGTGGCATTATGATCCCTGACAAATCGAAGCCTCAGATTCTTAGCTGCTAGTGCAAATTGTGCTACAGCATATGTAATGTTCAATTGTGTATCAGCGAGCAATCCTACTATTATTTCAGTGGTGGTACAGTTAAAATACATCTGAATGATGGGTGACAGAAATCTTTCCCTAGGATTTTTGTAGAGAGGGCAGTAGATAGTGAGTTAGATCCTCAATCTGGTTGCAGCCGAAGACACATTTCCGTTCCTCAACTGGGATTCCTTTATACCTCCCTTCGAGATATGCTGAGGCCATCTGTCCAAATCTAAGTTCTGTAAATGCTCTGCGAATCTGGGGAAAAGTCAATAACTCAAAATAATTTGGTTTTGGATGATTCACCTGAAGTTGGGGATACCAGGTAGAGAAACGGGACCCAACAATAGCTGCC
This sequence comes from Pogona vitticeps, assembly GCF_051106095.1. Taxonomy (NCBI): domain Eukaryota; kingdom Metazoa; phylum Chordata; class Lepidosauria; order Squamata; family Agamidae; genus Pogona; species Pogona vitticeps. The sequence goes on from NC_135784.1 coordinate 209,065,238, forward strand.
CTATCCTGACTAGCGTCAAGATCAAATATCCAGTTCCTGAGGTCACGAGAGCTTAAACTAAGGAACTTTTCCATCGGAAGGTTATGGACCTTTAATTTTTGGTGACATTGTTGTGCCCATCCACCAGACTTTAGTTGTTCTAGCCAGCAGCACTTTGTCAGGGAGGAGTCCTCCAAATTGTTCAGTCTATGCCAATATCTAAGATAGGCCAGATCGATTCTAGCTGCAATTGAGGGTAGGCCTAGCTCAGCTCTGAGGTGAGCCGAGGGGGTTCCTGGGGGGAGCCCCAGTATCCATCTCATGAATTTGTTCTGCAGGATTTCTAATTTGGGCTTGACTGTCTCTCCCCATAGTTCTGTCCCGTAGAGCATTTGTGCTAGAATTTTGACAACAAACACCTTGAGGGCAGGATTTACCAGCTGGCCTCCTCTGCTGTAGAAAAATCTTTTAAATTGCCCTAATGATCTGGTGCTCAGTAAGATGGTGGCATTTAAATGCTGTCCCCAGGAGAGTTTCTCACAGAATTGAAGGCCCAAGTATTTAAATGAGTGTACCTGCTCGATAGCATGCCCATCCAGTGACCAGTTATACTTAGGTACTCTCTTCCCAAAGACCATGATTTTTGTTTTGCTGTAGTTGATTGTTAGCCGTTCCTCTTTACAGAGCTGCCCAAATTTGGACAGCATTCTTTTGAGACCAATTTTATTCAAAGATAGTAAGACCAGGTCATCGGCATAGAGCAGTATTGAGATCTTCCTACAGCCAATGGTTGGAGGGAAGAATGTGGGGGAAGCCATTTGAGGGATAAGGCTGTTTATATAAAAGTTGAAGAGAAAAGGTGCTAAAATACAACCTTGTTTCACCCCTCGGCTAATGGGAATCTGTTGTGATAGAGCTCCCTGTAAGCCTATACGCACTTGCATCGTATTTTCTTTATGTAGTTGCTGTATGAGCCACAGGAGTCTCTTATCAATGTTTGTTTTTCCCAATTTATACCATAGGCGTTCTCTTTCTATCAGGTCAAAGGCTGATGAAAAATCCACAAAGGCAGCATAAAGATATTTGTTTGGTGGTTTGGTGTATTTAGTAATTACATGATGTAAAACGAAGGCTTGATCTATTGTGCTTCTGCCTTTTCTGAAGCCTGCCTGTTCTTCGGAGATGATAGAATGCTTGTTGTCCCAGTCAAGAAGCCTATTCAGGCGGTATCTAGCATAGAGCTTAGAGGCCACATTGAGAAGACTGATAGGTCTGAAGTTACAAGGATCTAGAGGATCACCTTTCTTAAAAATTGGCACAACAATGCTAGTTTGCCAACCTGTAGGAAGGTTGCCTGTGCTATTAATGTAGGTGAATAAGCTGGCTAGGATGGGAGACCACCACTGAATGTCAATAGCAAAGACCTCAGCGGGGATCGTATCTTCACCAGGCGCCTTGCCATTCCGGAGAGTTTGAATCAAGTCCCCAACTTCTTTGGGGGAAACAGGTGGCCATTCAGGGGAATTAGAGAGGGTCTCATGAGTAATGTTTCTGTGAATATTACCCCCCAAAATGCGACTGAAGTGGGAGACCCATACCTCTGGTGTGATGGAGTTGGTGATCTCAAAGGCTTTCTGTGAGAAGCCTCTTTCTATCTGCATCCAGAATTTGATGTCATTACCCTCAATGAGGGCCTGGCCCAAAGATTTCCAGTTGTCTGAGTAGAAAGCCTTCTTTTTCCCTCTAAGTAGAGATTTATATTCTCTCCGTAGATGTTGCAGGACAGCTGTAGCTTCATCAGTGCCAATGAGTTTTGCCTGTCTTGTTGCTCTGCTCAGCTCTTTTTTCTTGAACTTACATTCCCTGTCGAACCAGGACCATTGAGCTTCAGGTGTTCTTTCTGGGTGTGCAATGGTTAGATGTGGTTTAAGTGCAAGAATTATATCCTGGTAGACCTTGCAAATGTTCTAGGTCCCCAGAAGAGCGTATTGTCGTAGCTCTTGGAGTTTATTGGTGTTCAACATCTGCCTTATATTATCATCAGTTTTAATGGACCATTTTAGCCTTTTCTCGCCTAGAACGTGGCCTAGCATTTTGTGGTCTGTTAATACCCCTGACTGGTTTTGTTGGAATCTTAAAGACACTCGAAGGGGGAGATGATCACTTTCTGGCCTGTCTTCAATTGCTAGAGAATATACATAAGGGAGAACAGCAGAAGATCCTATAACATAGTCTACGACACTAGCACCCTTATCTGTTAGAAAAGTGTAGTAGCCATTTGAGGTGTCCAGTTGGGAGCCATTTAGGCATACGAGATGGAATTTGTAAATCAACTGAAAGAGAAATTTGCCATAGTTGTTAATTACCTTGTCTTGGGAGTTTCGGGAGGTGTTTTTATCCATTTCAAGCTCCAAGCCAAGGGCTTTCTCCATCATGCCATCACTGTTTCCCATTCTAGCATTAAAGTCGCCACAAATTATAAAAAAATAGTTAGGATATTCAGAGAATAATGTATCAAGAAGGTCCCCCAAGCCTCTGAAGCAGTACCAATTGCTCTCGGTGGGAGATAGACGTTGACACAGATCAAGGGACCTGGGTTGCAGCCGTGTATTGTTAGAACTTGCCAATAGCTAGAGTTCAGTTCATCTGTCTCTATTGCTTTCAAGCCAGTAGTGGAGGAAATTGAAATAGCCAGGCCCCCACTTCCTCGGCCTGAGGTTGAGGTTTTCTGAGCTGGAAATTCCCATGTCCTATATCCCTGTAAATTTAGAGAGTTTTTCTCCAAAAGCCAAGTCTCTTGCAGGCAAATTATGTCGAATGACTGAAGGTACTTTATGAAGTCTGAGTCAACCAATTTATTCTTCCATCCTGCAATATTCCAAGATAGAAGGTTCAGAAGCTGACATTGTGTCTTATCTGAAGTTAGTCAGTCTTGGGAGAGGGCTGCTAGAGGGGCATATCTGTTGTCCTGGTGCCATTCAGAATTAGACCTACTAGAAGTTCCAAAGTGACTGGGTAGGTGGCTCTTCCCCTTGGAGGCTTGATAAATTCTTTGGCTACTGGAAAATTTGTTGACCCCGATCCTTGGAGCCTCTCTTTTTTGTGTTCTCTGATTGTTACATGTGTTTACAAAGCCCCGGGGTTGTTTAATCAAGATATTATTAGGGGCAGATACAAAAGGTGGACATACTTCTTTTCCTCTATAGTTTAAATTAGGCTCAGGGGGTGCAACACCAGCGTGGGTGGGGGCATTTCCCCTGTACGTGGGGTGCTCATAATTAGAAGAGGGTTCAACAGTTCTTTCTGATTTTCCATGAGGTATTGGAATCCTTTTAAAATTTACATCATGTCCAAATTCATCAACCATTACCTTCCCATCAAAAGTGCCCCTGAGATTCGCAGCATACGGCTGTCTGTTTGTTTTGAATGGTCTTTGGAAGTTTCGTTTTGCAAATGATATGAAATTGGGCCTACGGTTTGTTATATGTGTTCTCCATCTGAAAGATATTGGTTTGTCTTCAAACTTATGTATTAGGCTCCAAAACTGATAAGCATGTCCATTTTCTTTAAATGACAGATGCACCCTCCCCCTCCACATTTCAGGCTTTATAGGATATATACATGAACAATGTATATACATTAAGGGATCCCAATCTTTACCCAGAATGTCCAAGATATCCCGTGTCCTGCAGACACCTCTGGTTCATTTACAATGAAGGAGATTTTGACTGAGGATGTTGTTCAGTAGCTGGCTTCTAGCTCTCAGGGAGAAGGCGTTCTGGAAGCACAAGAGTCAGCTTTCTTTTCTTTGTGTTTTATGATGCAGAACTGTTGGCCCATCTTCCCCCTTCCCACAGATTCCATCTGTTCTGATTTAGCCCAAATAGATGCTATAATTCATTTGGTCCTGAAGGGAAAAAGAAATCCCCATTTCTGGTTATTCATATTCTAGCAGGAGAAGGAGTGTGTATCTTGGCTTTCATCTTTTTCACCAAGAGGAACTTGAGGACTTCATTCTGATTTGAAGCAAGGGACCCATTTATTTACTTCTTTCAAACTGAGAAGAATGCATTTTGCTAGGCTAATTTTGAAGCAAGCAATTTATCTGCCACCATTGTTTGTGAAATAGGAGAGAACTGCTTGATGATAATTTGATCTCACTGATCTTGTTGATCACTGTAGTTAAAATTTATCCAGGAACTGGTCCTTGAGGATAACTGGGCAGTACACATCTGTGTGGACCACGCAGGCACCATCAATTCTCTCTTCATAATATTGCACTTCTCAAAATAATAGATGCAGTAAGAAGTTGTAAATGACTAGGTTTTGTAGTGGTAGTATATGTATGCTTTTGATTCAGATGCCCAGTTCAAACGTCTAGTGGTGGAGGAACAGGTGCTTGCACTTCATCCCTTCTCAAGAGATGTGTGTGGAGGTTCTCCATGGCATTTATGCATTGGTCTAGCCTCTGTGATCTCTCCCTGAATGAGAATGCTATTGATCAGGTGAATTTTTGCCAAATGATGGAACAGATTTACTTTAGACTCTGCATCTTTACACACCACACCATTTCAATTAAATAAGACAATGGGAGAATGTGCAAATAAAAGGCTGAATGTTTTCTCCTGCATAGATGTCTTTGGGCATGGAACACTCACGCAACTTCCTGCCAGGAGGTCAAAGAAAAGTTCTCCTACCCCTGCTCTTTGGCAGCCCAAAGGGCAGGGGAACAACCACAAAGCATGGCCTCAAGTCCCCATGTTGTAAGGGCTGAAGTGTTGGAGTCTGATTATGTGTCCTTACATTTTAGAAGGTCAAATTCAAACTGCCAGGTGTAACTAACTCACAACTTCATACCACTAAGCTCTTTACTGGCATTTCTGTTTGTTTTTTTAAAAATAAAAATAAAGATCTTCATAAGGATTTCATGAAATGTTCACCTATAGCTACCAGACAGGACATCACTAGATCTTGGAAAACAGCTTCACAGTATATCATGGATAGGTAGCTACCAAGAGTGTGAAATATAGCATGTGAGAAAGACTGACATGTGAAAGCCAGAGAAGTAACAGAGGATCATCTCTTCACAAAAAGCTTATTTCTTTTCATTTCTGATGAAAACAAGTTATCTTCCAGTCTATCACCATTAGTGATCTGTTCCTCTTTCTGGATGAATGATTCCACTGCAAAGAGAAAAGGGGAAGGAAAATAACAAGCAAAATGTTAGTTACATGTGATAATATATGTCCCTCAACAGGTGATTACATATACCAATGTATTATTATCATTGTTCAGCATACTTGGTTATTGTTTTTATCATTTTATTGTCGGGGGGGTAATCAAAAAGCAATTTTTTTAAAAAAATCAGTGCAGAAAATACCCAAACTCATGGAACCAAAAGCCATGACTTGTTGGAGCTATTTCAGTCTCAAAAGCTTCCTCTAGTAGGTTTGACTGGGAGATGCTTTTCCGGGCTGGGGTGACTGACAATCAATCCTCGAGTGACCATTTGCTCTTTCCGTGCCTGTGATTTCAAGCAGAGCAGTGCCTCTCTGCTTAAGTGTTTTTCCCCCTCTCCTTTTGGTTTGCTGGTAATTAGTAGTTAGTATGCAGTTAGAATGTCATCTGCAAGACTCTGCTAGAAGCAGGCTGTGGATTTGTTGAGGCCTGTTGCTGTAAGCAGTCATTTTTAAGCAGTATGCTGTTTATGTTCTGTTCAGAACTATGTATAAATGAAACCTTCTTATTCTGTCTCTTACCTATGTCTCAGAGTGAGTTATTGAGACTGTAAGTGCCAGTTGATGAGAACAAAAAGGTGGTCTGCTCTGGGGAGACTTTAAGCTAATTTTACTCTGTTAGTCCTTGCACTTCTGCTGCACATCTAGAGTTTAAAAAAAAAATTTAAAAACCCTGCAACATTAATAACTCCAGGAGAAGTAGCAAAGTAGCATCCTATACACACTCACAACTTCCCTGGCAACCATAATGCCAATATCAGGCCAGCAGTCAGGCTCAAATAGATCCAGAAGTCTGGTTTCATCCAAAATGTAATGGGAGTTTCAGAGTCATTACCTGCTCAAGATATTCAGTGTGGTGCAATGGATAGATTAACTCAGAAGACCTGGGTTGCTCTCCCCATTCAGTCATGGAAACTCACTGGGGGAGTAGAAATGTTAAAGCCACTCCTTAAATATCTCATCTTGAAAGCCTTATTAGGATGGCTATAAGTTCCTCAAGAGCCTTATTCCAAAGAGAATATTTGGAAATGTCAAAAAGTTAAACAAAACGATCAGTGCTCAAGGGGCATTATTTTTTAACAGTGGGTGCAAAGCAAGCTTCCCCCCCCTCCAATCCTTGAGAGAATGGTCTTCAACCAAACCAATCCCTGCTGTCAAAGTGGGACCACTTCAGTAAACCATTTATGAACACATAACCCCTGCCCACAACATTCATGTGAATTGCTAACATGCACCTCAATTCAAAGAATCAGTAACATGCCCAGCAAAATCAGAAATATGCTCAGAGGAGTGTGGCTAAGCACTTTTATGTGAGATCCATACCCCTCTTAGAGCATCATGTTGCCTGGGTCTTGGGGCCTGCTAATTGTTCCAGGTGAGACAGGGTAGTTACAGCCACCAGAAAGGATGCTGTTATGTAGTAGGTTGTTGGAGGATAGCTTTGAATAGAGCTCATAAAAGATATGGTGAGCAGGAGCAGGTGAGCTGCAATTGAAGCTCTGCCTCCTGTTAGATCAGCGGTGGCTTAGAACCTAATAGGAGTGCAATGACAAGAGGCGGAGCTTCACTCACTGTTGACCTCCTGCTCGCCGCTCTTCTGTCCCAGTGGCCTGGTTCTTCCAAGGCCACGGACCAGGATCGGTCCGTGTACTGGGGGTTGGGGACCCCTGTTTTACTGTATTGCCAGCTATATGCTAGTATTAGAGAAAATTGTTTACCCCATTCCTTGACAGTAGGAGAGAGTGGGAGGATGAGAACTAGCTGAACCTCCTATCGCAATGGTCCAACCAATTTGTGACACAGAGGGGTGCTCTCTTTGCTGTTAAAGCAACCTCTCTCCGGAATAACTAAGAAAAAAAAGTGTATGTTTAGATGAACTATGCAATGTTTTTATCTCTAGGGAGGTTTTACTGAAATGATCGAAGATTATTTTACTATGACAAATCTAACTAAATTGTATATATAACTTAGTGTTTTATAATTTTAACCCTTTGCAAGTTGAATGTTTGCTGTTGTTTTTGTTATTGACTTGTGTATATTCAAAAGGTTCTGAAGATTTCTTCAATAAAGGACGTACTACTACTTTTTTGTTAATTTTTTTTCTTTTTATTTGGATAACTTGGGTTGGGGTATGGGATACAGAAGGTAAAAGGAAAGGGAAGAGGATTTGGGTAAGGGGGAGAGAAGAAACAAAAATATACTAACATCCATTAGGGACGTACTACTACTAAATGGTTTAAGGACTGTAGTCTTTGTAGTCTGAAAATGCTTGTCATAAAACAACAGAGAGCAGGAGAGATGAAGAGGGTTTCTGGATGTTTTTCTTTCCATTTCATGGCTGAGCAGAAATGTCAACAGGGACATCTTACTTGTTAATCAGAAGCCAACTTTCTGACAGCTCCTCCAGCATTTTGGAGGTTGAGCCATTGTCACTGGTGGAAATGACAAGAGATCTTAAAAATAGCCGAGCAATCATTCCTTCCTTCTTATGTTGTATAAGTTGATGACATGTCAGACTGCTAACTTGGGAAACGTTAGATGGATTCTCCATTTGAAGCAGAATAATGGAATGCAGAGCTCTTTCCTTCTACCCACACTTCCTTCTAACCATCTCATATTTCAGAACTAGGAATGTGTGAGGAGATGAAGGCTTTCAAAATTAAATTTACCTGAGTCCATTGAGAATGCAGAATTGGCTGCAGACTGTAGTCCAAATACTGTAAGGCAGGTTAACAAAGAACACACTATTACGATCACATTTGAAAAACTACCATAGCAAAATCCTTTTGCATAGTTATTCCTGTGGAAAGCAAGCAGCCTAACTCAGAACAGCTTCTTTCTGCTAGTCTTCACTTTGAGTTTCGGCTCCACACCACTCAAGTGGAATCCAAGCAGAGACTCATTAATTAGCAGCAATCAGCACTCGTGAGTTACACTATTTGTCTTCTGCAGGTGTAACTATGCCGTAGTATTTTGCTCATTTGAAAAACAGTCCAAACACCCACCAACACCACATGGCATACATTTTTAACGTGCACAGAGACACACTTTAGCCAATGGGGGACATTTTGTCCTTCAATTAAGCCATTGTTGTGACTCTTCTCTTCACCAATACATACTGTAAATGAAAATCTCCTTATACAATTATGAGGAGGTCTAGGTTTTTAAAATATTTGCACTGAAGTGTTTGGTATTGCTGATAACAGTCGTTACTATGGTGATGGTGGTCATGAAGCTCCTGGCTGTGCTCTGCTAACATTCCATAAGTTCACTCTGAACCTAAGCTGTGCTTGGTTGGAAAATAATTAAGGAACACTTGACATCTTCAAAATTCAGTTGATACACAACTGTTAGATAGGCTGGAATACCCAGATACCTTCTGTTCCTAAATCTGATCAGTTAACCTCCTTCTCAGCCACTGCCTATTCTGAGAAATAGATTTAGGCAAATTCCTAGTTTGCTCCTTTGCTGAGAGAAAATCCAGCCTGTGAAACCTTGGGTAAGGTACACAATCCCAGAAGAAAAGGATCACGCACCACTTCGGAATACTCTGTACCTAGTAAACCTTGAAAGGGATTGCCATTCTGAATGAACTTGATGGCACATAATTATTATATTATTAAATTTCTTACATCTGATTTTTTTTTTTAGGAAGTGTACAAACTGCAACATAAAACACACTGAGTGATTACAAAAAAGAAAGACAGTGGCGAAAACTGTTGTAAACCCTGGGGTAGCTGAGTGGTGGACAAGTTAATTGGACATAGGAAATTGTCTTGCAGCATATTAAGGACTAAGATGTTCCACTAGGGCTAAGGTGTGGTAGACTGCAGCTGAAGTAGCCAGATGCATCCGGGCTGCCCTCCACAAAAGCTTGTGGCCAGTAAATCTTTTCTGGGCATTTCCAAATGGACCATTTCTTCTTCTAAAACAAACAAACAAACAAAAAAGTCCTGGGTTCTTCATGAATGTTTTTGATATTTTTCCCCACTACTCATATGACCTTCTTGTCCTACTTAATGCAATGCTTTTTTTTCTGTGACTCCCTGATTTTTTTTTCATTCCTGCTGACAGCATGGTTTATTTTCACTATCTCTTTGTACCAGAGGGTAGAGTTTAGCGCTATGTTGCTTGTCATCTGAAGTTGATGCCTGGGTGAGATTTTCCAAGGCAGAAGCTTTCAATTAGCAAAACAAACAAACAAACAAAACACCCTTCAGCAGAAAAGCTGCTGCCAGAGACGGGGGCTTGTTGGAGATTTCGAATAAAAAAATAGGTTTATAAAACAGAACAGAAATGGTGTTTTAAAGAAAACATTGGATGCACATCCCAGTAAACTCTGTGATCCTTCAGCATCAGGCAATAGAAAGGATATATGTGTGGAAGAAATGTTCCCTCAGCCTTCAAGGAGCTACAGGACACTTTTGTGCTTCAAATTTTGTTAATGGTTTTATTTAGTAAGTGGAAGTTGTTTTGGATAAAGTTTATAGTGTTGCTGAAGCTGAATTGCTTAGCCAAGCCTCAAGTGAAGTAATTAGAGAAAATGTAGCTGACGACTCTTCAGCAATGTACTTAATGTAGATTGACAGAAAGTAAAAGAGATGGACAGATATGTCAAGGTCCATCTCATCAAGGTCCTTGTTTTATTACCCCCAAGCTCATTCCAAGCTGGTTGCATAGAAGCCTTTTATTTCCTCTGAACCAGCAATTGGCCCATATTTATGTACACATTTTGACCTGCACGATTTCCTGACTGTATTTTGTGCACATGCATTTCTTGACTTAAAGCATTTCTGAGCATGTTCTAGAATGAGTCTTGCTTTTTACCCATCCATTCACTGTGAATCTCATCTTTTTCTCACATATGGAACTCAAGATAAATTACAGTTAAATAAAGCACACTTGATTCAAACATAACAGGAACAAAAGCATTAGGAAATTAGGCACAGTTTTAAAATGTACCAACTCTCTCTCTCTCTGTCTGTCTGTCTCTTACTTATTATTACAAATTATATTTGCTTCCATATTTGGATCTGAGAAGCATGAGCTCTGTAAATAGGTTTTTAAAAAAGTTAAGTGGAGCACATTTCTGAGTAGCAGTTTTAAAAGAACACTAAAAATGCATCAACTGGACAAATGCAAATAGCTGAATAGGCTTTGCATAGTAATGCAGTTGTTTTGCATGCGTTTGGTGATTATCACTTCAGTAGGTTGCTTGGCAAAAATTACCAGAGCTTTGCAAATTTTGTTTGCAATTATGTTTGGGGGAAAAAAGTCGGAATTTAAATCTGTAAAGCTAATTGCTCACATTCCTTGGATACTGAGACAAGTTAGTTGCTCCCCCCCAAAAAAGTAGTTCAGGGAAACAAATTTTAACTAATCATAAATCTAAGTCTGTGAACCCTGCCAACCCTAGCCAGATCATCAGAGACTCCCTCCTCCATTCCTTAATTCATGAATCATAGAATAATGGCAATGGCAGGGGCCTATATGGCTTTGAGTCCAACCCTGCATGATGACTTTAGTGCTTGAACCAAAACAGGGTTTATTATAACCAGGGTGAAGTTAACAATACAAATATTTTTCACTTGTCCTGGGCTAGTTTCCTGCACTGCCCAGGAACCAGTTCTTAAGTCCAAAGAGACTAAATCCTCTGTCTCCCAGGTTAACTTCACTGGGAGGGGTTTCAATCTTGTATATCTCAATGGAGTTCTCTCCATTGACCAAAAACATGGGACACATACTGGGAAGATTGATATGCCTTCATCAAACGCAAAGACACTGGTCTCTCACTGAAGTGGACTGCTGGTTCCGGTGTGCCCACTGACACTATCTCCACTAGCATTTCGGGTCAGTGGCAGTAGATTTCCTGGGGCTAGGCTGGCTGGCTGGCTGGCTTAGTGGCTTTGTTCCCTCCATTATCATTCTGTCCAGTATGAGGATGAAGACTGAGGTGATTTTTTTTTTAATCTCATCTTTGGGCACCCTGGGTTGCACCCTCAGCCCTGTCCAGGGGTCCTCTTCCTTTATATAATCCCAATCCCAAAATGGCTCTGGTTCCTTGTAGAGCTCTCCCTTGGTCTGGAAACCCTTGATTGGGTTTTCCAAAGCATTCCCCCCACCAGGAATCCTATTCTCCTCCTCCTCAACAACCACAAAGGGGAGCAGGTCCCCCATCGTCACCCCCTATTCTACCTTCTCCTCTCCAGTCTGTATCCATCTCACCACCTCAAGTCCCTCCTTTATGTCTCCCAGATCCTAAGCCCACCTTGTTCCCTCCAGGAATTGCTCCTCTGCCCCTCCCTTTCCAGGGCTCAGACTGGGTTTCCTGCAACTGGGTTCCTCCCGTCTGGGCTCCCCGAGAGAGTCATCAGCTAAATCCACCTCCGCAGCTTCACTGGGGAATTCAGAATTCGCTTAGTCCTGGATGAAGGTATGACAGCCTGCCAACAGGGGGTGCCCATGCCATTGTTGCCATCTTCACAAAGCCAAATGCCATTAATTACATTTAGACAATGTGGAATACATTCTTTTAATGCATTTAAGGCTTCAGTTGCCAAGAAGGTCATCTACATGGGAAAAGCAAAAAATTACACTTTTTCTAAGTTGAGAAAGATAATTTTAACATAGCCACTTTGCTAATTCTCTCCTTTTTATTTTTGAACTAAGAAGTGTCAACACTGAATATATCATTCTAATGCATAACCTCCCACCTCATATATGTGTTTGTTTGTAGTGAAGAAGATTGTCATGTTTATTTAGTTAATTTAGATATACAGTATGCTATTGAAGAAACAAAGTGTTACTGCTTTACAAATCCAAACAGGTCAATCAGTTCATTGTACTTGGAACATTTTACAATGCATCATGGCACTTTTCATAAAAATAGGCCCTTGTGAAGTAGTAGAGCTGAGCATTTTTCCTGACTTCAGCTAAGAGAAAATAACTAGCTGTGGCCACACTCAGCATAAATTTGAACACAGGACTCAGTGGAAAAGTTCTAAAACTTTAACAACACCCCCATGGCTTACTGGCTTGCCTCCTGTATGAGAAAGTTAAATTAGAGCAACATTCACAACCAATTAATCCTGCATCATCAACCCTATTGATATTTTACTCATTCTTAGATTTTCCATAAAAGATTTGCAAGGATTGTGTGTAAACCTGTACCCTTGATAGTCTGAGCATCTCTGGGAAGAAAGAGGCCACTTCAGTTCCAGGAACATCAAGCAATGTGATTTAATTAGCTGGGCTATTTGCAGAATAAAAGCCCTAATGACCAAGTTAAATTCTAAATAAGTTTCAGGGAGCATGCTTTATGTTCACAGCTGTGGGAACAAAGTAACTGGCTTCACTTAATATAGGAAATGAGAGCCAGCTACAATTAGAATCAACCAAAAAATAAGAGAGGTTATGGTTTTTAATCCTTCAGTTTGATTTAAGCTTGTTTCAACTGTTAAACTATTTAAAATATGTTTTTATTATTTAAAAGTATTTAAACTCTGAAGATGCCGGCCAGAGACTGACGAAACAACCTTCGGAACACGGCCAAAGAGCCCGAAAAACCCACAACAACCATCAGATCCTGGCTGTGAAAGCCTTCGAGAATACATATTTAAACTATATTTGTTTCCTTTCATGTCATTTTATCCATTGCACCCTAATGATGCAAGCCAGAAAGAATCTGAGTAGCATTCTGTTGCTGTCTTTTGATCATGCTAGGATTTGTGATGAAGTATTGAGAACAAGCTTTCATTTATATGGATAGTCAAAAGTACTACAGATAATTGTTATGGAACAAACACAAGGGAAGCAGATATGCATGCCATGCTATTATTCATGTTAATGACACTAACAGTGTTTTATAATGCCTTTAGTTTGCCAACACTGGTCCATTTGATTACTACCTGCTTCCTCTCTACTCTGCCCTGCAACATCCTAAACCCTGGTTTAGCTGATGAGTGACCTTAATCATTCCTCTCTTGACTGACTGAAAAGGGCCGAGGGACACATGTTTCTCTTGGTTAATGCACTGCTGGATAAAACAAACCAGTTTGCTACAAAGCACTCACAACTACATGTGGCAGTGAAAGTGTTGCTGTGTTGCTTCAAGTTCAAACAACAGTGCCAGGACTGTTGGAATCAACCTGCATTATTCAATGTCAGACACGCTTATGCTCATATGAATTAGTAACTCCTTTGGTTGGCCTGTCTTCTTGGTCTCCATAGCAACTGTTTCCACTGCCATTAGTACCTCTGGGGCCCAACCTTGATGTGCATGTTTGTCTCTTTTAACAAAGCGATTGCCAATTAATAGCTATAGTGTAACCATGTGTAGACATTTGGGTGACCTTTTGTTTTATTTATTGCTTTGAACGGCATGCCTTTATATTCCAGTTTGTTTTCACAGTGCTCATTAACATTTGACGTTTAAGGTGGATGAGGAGTGAAGTGTCTTGAAAATAATTTTGGACCAAGATGTTTCCCAATTATTTTGCGCTGTGAATGATAAGACTATTTTGTTTGGACACATTATGATAAATGTTGTCCCATCTGTACAGTATACCTACAACCTGTTTCCAATGTATACAAGAATGACTGCTTATGGTACAGGGCTGTGACAATTATTTCTCAGTTTTGATGTTTATTTTGAAGGCAGGGTTGTAGAACATGTTTTTTGTCACGGCTGTCCAGAGCTTCTTCAGTTCCTCCTGTTTGCTTGGGCAGATGCTGCTCATTGCTGCTATTTTCTTTTGACCTGTTTGCTTTTACAATCCTTGTCTCTACACTGTTACTTAATTTACTGGCTATGATAACTCATATGATTGTTACTACAACAGCCTGAGATGTCATAGTCAAACTCACTTTGGTCATCCCAGCCTTTAGAACAGAACTACAGTGAGAGAGCTCTGGCTGAGACCTCTGAGCGCCAAGATGGTGAAGGAAAACAGTGGAGAGCAAAATGGTCCTGTAGTAACATGACTAGATATTCAATATGTTCTGAAAGTCTGGGGGAGGGGGGACTTTAATTAGAGAAGTAGAATTATAGACATAGCTCCAGTTATTGTGTAAGCAACTCATTTTGAACAGCAATAGCTTTCCAACATAAAAGCTGTTGGAAGACACTACCAACATTGCTCTCTTTTACTTATTTTATTAAAACTCATCAAAGCACCCTGATTTGTTTAGATGAGAAGTTAATGAGGTAATCCCATGTCTTAGATCAAATTCTAACAGTCAAAGCATATACAGATTTCAGATAAAGAATTCTTTATGCACCAGAATGAGAAGTAATTCATGTTATGGGGTTAACGTCACTGGAAACTATTATTACACTGTTAGGCCTTTTTTTTAAAAAAAGTTTATGCTGATATTGTCATTTTTGAAAAAATGGGTGGCCAGCAGGTTTAGGAAGGGCAAAATGTCTCCTCACACCTCCAAATTTGGTCACCCTAATTTACATGCATACATGATACATCAGAACTAATACACATACAATGTGTGGTGTGGTGCTGGAGGAGAGCTTTGTGGATATCCTGGAACACCAGAAAGATCAACAAGGTCTTAGAACAAATCTAGACCGAACTGTCTTTAGAGCAAAAATGACAAAACTGAGGCTGTCATCCATCATGACAGACACATCATGAGAAGGCAAGATTTGCTTAAAAAAGAGAGAGAGACTAAAATGTTAGGAAAAGTTGAAGGGAGCAGGAAAAGAGGAAGACCAAATATGAAGTGAATTGACTCCATAAAGGAAGACACAGCCATGGATTTGCAAGAGCTGAGCAGGGCTGTTGAGGACAGGACATTCTGGAGGTCATAGGGGTGCCATAAGATAGCTCAATGACAGACTTCTGGCTACAGAGCCAGAGGCTGGAAGTTCAATTCTCCAGTACACCTCCTTGACAGGGGTGGGATTCATTGATCCATAGCATGAACCTTCCAGCTCTGCAGTTCTAAGACGATTAAGTCAGAGGTGACTTGATGACATGTAACAACAACAGCAAGCATCAAGGTAAATAGCAGACCTTCAGTAGCACACACACACACACACACACACAAAGGTAAGCCCACCATTTCTCAAGAAGCAAAGATAACATGGGATGTGACTGTACATGTTGTTTAAGGGTTCAAAAGGGCAGTACAGATGGTGGTGAAAGCAATGCTTCATCCCTTAGGGTCAACCTTTTTAATTAATAGAATTGTAATAGAAATCACTAAGTGTGTAATAGAGGTTATCATAAACAGTTCATCAACTACCAAAGTCCAGAAGGTCACTAGGTTGCTTATACGGCTGTCTATAAAATCCTTTTCTGATGTGTGGACACTTTCTATTACCTCTATTGATTATTTGCTGTATCATTTTCATCAAGGAAATGAAGACGGTGCCAATAGCTCGCTTGCTTTCATTTTTGTGCCCATATATGTGTTTGAAAGAGAGAGAGAGAGCACACAAGAGAGGTCTATTAACATGCATGGAACTTCAAAATAAGATCAAGTTTATAGTGACTTAAATGTGATTTACAGGATTGATTTCATTGGAGTTCGTTATGGAGTAGCCAGAATTGGCTTTAATATCCTTTCAGTGGTTTCCTTTGTTTACCACAGAGTTGGAATTTTTAAAGCAGCTGCTTCATGGCATCCACCAAATAAATGTTTGATCACAGAATACATGGTCATCTCTCACTGGAGAGACAGAGGCTTTAGGATGAGTAGTAAATCACCATGTTTTTCAAGAAATGGATATCATTTCGGTGAAGCACTTAGAGCTGCAGTTATTTGAATTGAGATGTCCTTTTTGCTTATCCCGGACTGAAAGACAGGCATGAGCAGCATTGATGACCTTTACAGGATTCCTTTGCATGCAGCTGGAGTGTGAGCACATGTGTCCACTCCATTATTTGTATAGCTTAAGAGGTAAAGTGGGGATTAGATTTGATACTCACAGTTTCCCCACCACAGCCACTTTTTGCTGTTGTTGAGGAAGACAACTGTGCAAAATAGGCAGGCTGTTCATTTTCCAGAATATGCCCACTAGGAAGAAACAGCAGTGTTGTGCACTTAATTGCACAGCCCCTACCCATTCAATGTGGAAAAGTTTTCAAAAGGCTTGTACTCTCTCTGAGCTCTAGGGAAGAATGCCACTCCAGTACTATGCTCGATTTGCCACATGTAGACTGGCAGCTTTTGCAAATTTTGCAAGATGGTTGTCACACACCTGGTTGGATGTTCTGTTGAGCATCCAGTGCATGTCTACATGTATGACAGACACTCTGCAAAATTGCAAAAAGCACTCACACAATTGTCATTCTACATGCAGTCAGTCCAATAAGATATTATCCATTAAACTCATTGATTTATTGTAGTTATTGTTTCTTTTATATCCTACCTCTCCTTCGGGAGAAGAATAAATACATTATTCTCTTTCTCTACCATTTGTCCTCAAAATGACATTGTGAGGTAAATAGCAGCTCAGTGTGTACTAGAGCCTTGATCTCCCAAATCTTAATCCCAAACTCTCCACCATACTACACTGACTCCCTGAGTAGAGTAGCTACGTTTGAGTTGTCTATTTCTAACCAAGTCCAAGAATTACTCCTACATTATTTTAGTTCCTACAGATATCTTCCCTTAATTCTCAGATGAGCTCATCCATTTGAGAGGGTCTCTTGCTCAGGAGAACTTTTAATGACTGGCCTAAGAAATGAATGAGATTTCATCATAGTAGGCCAGAACAAGCAGTTGTAACTAGCTGTGCTGTGTCAGATAGTGTTGACTGATAAGATCTTTCTATTGCCTATAGCACAGTGAAAAGAATTCTGGTGTCTCTATTAGGTTGGTTCTGGATTCTAAGAAGAGGGAAAAAATGGCAATAGGAAGGAAAGGATCTCATAAACATCGTGAGGTTTTATGCCATCACAACAGACTCAGCTTAAAAGGAGTAATGAAGTACATTAACAGGGGTTGCCTTTTGTTAATGGCTGGACTTGAAACTATGCATGAATGACCCTGGGCTTGCTCCTTGCAACCAGTGCTCCTGCAGCTATACAGTTCTTGCTTCAGTTTTAAGAGCTCTGCATTCTGCTCCAAAGGGCTGGATTCTGAGTAATTCAAGTGGGGCTGCATTGTCCGCCACTACAAATTATTGTTGTGTGCTCTTAAAATATGCCCTATGCATAATCTGATTAGCTTTTAGCCACAGATAGGTATGTATGTATGTATGCACAGTAATGTATGAATGACTTAGAGCTGGACTGATCTGTCAATGTTTCTTTCTCTCACACTGGATCATTTAGCAGTCTAAATCTAAATTTTCACCCCATTTATACAAGTATAAATTTAATTATAGTTAAATTCTTGTACAGAGCACTCTACCCAAATTCAGTAAGTATGCCTGTTTTCAGTATGGAAAGGGTTTTTTGTCTGTGTGCCACATAACTGTTAAGAATGAGAAGCCTCCCAGTATAAAATAAATGGGAAACTTAATTCAGCACCACAAATGCCTGAAGGACAACATGCTCCTCTTGACTCATAAGAACTAAGAAAAGCCCATCTGTATAGATGAATCAGAATATACTCACCCAGGACAGTTGTAGCAGTTTGATCTCTTAATTTAACTTTAGAGGGAGTATGGTGGAAGACAGGGTGATATTTAAACACAGGATGTCTTCACCTGGATAGAATCTCTAAATTAGTACAGTCTTGGTCACAGTTCAACTTCATTTGGCTGAATGTTTGAAGTGCCCCAGGATAAGTAGCTTTCCTCTCCAAGGTCAATATTGCACAATCTTCCTAGGATGGTATGTATGATTAAGCTCCATGTAAAAATGGAACTTGGTCTCTATTCAGATAGGGCCATGCATATGTATGTTTCTGCATGTGTGTGTTTGTGTTCTCTTGCCTATAATTGTTTACACCAAATGCTGTGAATTTAACTACAAATATTGCCTTTCCTTTTGAAATCAATATTTATGTTTGTTCTTCTGCTTATCCCACACATACCCCAAGACCCTCACCCTTTTTTATTCTTAAATTGATTGTCGTTTATAAACCACAATCAATTGATAGCAGCGGGGGCATAATTAAAAATAATAGCCATCACAGCTGTAGTGAAGAGAGGGGGGAAAACCCCACCCTCTCCTTTCAACCCTTAATAACAGATCTTGTGCTAATTTCAATGCAAAACATATTCATGTGAATATATTATATAGCCTCCCTCCAATCTATAGCAGCCATTTGTTACTATTTTCCACTGCAAGGTTTTGAAAAATGAAGGGAAATTCCCCCGCCCCTGTCCATTTAGAAATTGCTTCCCTGATGTTGGATACTCTGCAAAATGTAGATGATTTATATCTGTGACAGTGGTTAGACCCCCGAGACATGGGAGCTGAAAGATTCATGGGCTGACCTTCAGGGAATGAAGCACATTTTTTTCTTTGTGGAAAATCTGTACAAATTTTTCAAATATTTTTGCTTTATACTGTCTCTGAATCTGAGTTTAGAAGACCATTATTATCTAACTTCTTAGAACACCCTTTCCAATAAAGTGTTAACATCAATATTGCAGAAAATAAATTGCAAATCTAATAATTACTAATTGCTTTGCTCTTTACATTATACTTTACTGTTTAGTTCCTTTTCTCTTGATTTCTTTTTGGAAGAAAAATCTATCTGAGAAAAAAACCTTTTTTAAAAAGAACTAATTTCTTTAAGAAAGAATCCCCCCCCCTCTCTAGTGCCTATAGCACAGTGTAGTTATTGTTATTGTAGTTATGCAATAACAAAGGAAATTCTAGTCGTTACACAGAATAAGTAGCAAAATTAGAAGTAATTGGCCATAATCTTTTGGAAAAACTAGACCTTGCAACTTTGATGAAGTCATCAGCTGCAGCCATGTTGTGGCCATGCTGTGTGAATTAAATACTTCCTATCTCCCAACTAGGTTCCAGGAATTCAGGACCAGTGGTGGGAATTTTGCCACTTTACCAGAGAATAGTGAAGTTGGAAGGGACCTATAAGGCCATCAAGTCCAACCCCCGCTCGATGCAGGAGTACAAGTCAAAGGATATCTGCCAAGTGGTTGTTTGAGTTCCAAATCTTGTGGGATTTGGAAACTATATTTCTGTTAATGCAGCCTAAAATAGGAGTTGCCTTTTTAATAGCCACATCACACTGTTGGCTAATATTTAGCTTGTGAGCTACAACAATTCTAAGATCCCTCTCGCTTGTAGTATTGTTGAGCCAGGTATTCCCCATCCTGTAACTGTGCATTTGGTTTCTTTCTCCAAAGTGCAGTACTTATTCCTGTTGAATTTCATTCTGTTGTTTTCAGCCCAGTGCTCCAGCCTATCAAGATCATTTTGAATTTTCTTTCTGTCTTCCAGCGCGTTAGCTATTCCACCCAATTTTGTGTCATCTGCAAATCTGACAAACATTCCCTGCACTCCCTCATCCAATTCATTAATAAAAATGTTTACATTGTTCTCTATCCCATTCCAGTTATTCTTACATCATTCTGAAGGCTTCCTAGGATGAAAGGGTTCATTAAGGATCCCTGTAACCTGGCAGAGGGGAGATTTAAAAAATTCCTCCAAAATAGCCATGGCCGATTACATCATCAGAATCATGCAGAATAGGTGTACCAACTGGATTTTGGCCAGTATGTTATACTGTATGGCCCTTTGCCAAGAGAGATATTATAGGCAATACTCACAACACTTCTTAGTGTTTTTATGTCTTTCCCCTTTTCTTCACCCTCCAATAAAGGGATTTCTAAGTCTAAATCATACTTCAACGTTTCAACTTTTATTAACCGTGATGGCAACTTTCCTACGACTACTTCAATACCCACCTCTATATTCTCTCTGGCCTGTCTCTCTCTCTTTCCAAATGATGCCTGTCTCTTGCCTCTCTCTTTCCCCAAACGGAAGGCTTTCTTGGAGTTTGTGCCTTTGTTGTCTCACTGCTACTTTGTGGGGCACTCCAGAAGGCTGTTTAGATTATCCATTCCCACCCTTCTGGGAAATCTAGCTTTTTCTCTCTTCTCCTTCTCCCCTGTAAATTTCTTCCTCCATTCCCATTTCTTTTTCTCCCTGTTTTTTCCTTTCTCCTACAACACTTCCTGTCTCTTTCTCTTTCTCTTTCTCTCCCTCCCCTGAACTCCCTCCTTTCCCTCCTCTAGCCCTTTGATCCCGTCTTCTCCTTTTGCCTCCACCTCCTTTGCCTGTTGCTCTTTTCCTGGGCCTTCTGGCATTTGAGGTCTGGCAGGATGTTCAGGAGAGTCCACTCCCACCATTTCTTCTCCCATGTCTGTGGGAATGCTGGAAGTGACAAATCCCTCTGTTTCAGCAGTAAGACAGGACAGCACTTTGAGGGAAGGGCCTCCCTCCACATCTTTCCCCAAACCACAAACTTTATAGCTCTTTTCTGACTCCAGAGTGAAATGCTGGATTAAGAGATGGAACTGTTCAAAGATTACAAAGGTTTTTAGGTGAAAGATCTAACAAACCAAATACGAATTACAGTATCTGAGGAAATGAACCGCCAAAGTTAACCAAGAGTTTCTTACAAAAATATGGGTGCAGTTCCTTCAGTGTTTTACAATTTCATGTAGAATATCCAGCTGGTCAAAACCTTTCAGAAAATTCTTCTCTTGGAAGCACCAAGACTTAGGGACTCGATCTCAATGGTGTTAGCTAAAAACATTTCAATATAATAAGTATGTATAAATGTGTTTTGTATGAAAACATCCCCCCCCCCAAAAAAAATATAATAGACTGCTGAGAAAACTCTTATTAAGGATTTCCGAGCTTCATCTCATAACTGTAGTGGCCAGAGTTTCATGGGAAAAAGGAGTGACTGGTTAAACCAGTCCAGTACTGTATGTTTTAAACTGAAGCACAATGTACCACAATGACTCTGTTTCGACTAAGATATATTAAAAATAGGTTGGATCCAAGACTTGCTCATGCATAGAACACAGCCCTTGAAATCAGTAGGGGTTACGTTAGACATGGTGAACTGAAGTCCCACTGATTTCAGTCATTTTGCTTTGAGCATGAATAAGTTAGGACTAGATCCAACCCACTGTGCCTGTTTTGGATTAATGGGTCTCATTACCAAGCATGGGACATTTTCCTAGTCTTCCTTTTAACAGAATGGATATTTTTCTTTCACAACAGGATTGCATCGAAGCTTTTAAAAACCCGATCCTTATATTAAAATGAATGAAATCGGGACCAACCTATTGAAGTCTACATTGATTCTACATACTGGAGGGGCTGACATGTGGCTCATAGACATAATGCAATCCCCTTCCAGTTTTCATATGCGAGGGATCCCCCTTTAGTTCCCACCACCACTGTGGGAAATATGGCAAGAGACAAAATTCCAACAGCTCAGTAGTGATTAATTATACTCAGTAATCATAGAATGTTGACCAATCATTGTTGGAGGCCAAGGGGAAGGGGTGGGTGGGTAGACAGAATACTCAGTGGGAGGGGAAATTGAATGGAGTATCCTGGAAAGGGGCATGGCTGGTTGTCTTCGCACATTCCACACTGTAGTATTTTTAGCAGCAGGTTCCCCTTGTAGATTCTTAAAATTGAAT
This sequence comes from Pogona vitticeps, assembly GCF_051106095.1. NCBI lineage: Eukaryota > Metazoa > Chordata > Lepidosauria > Squamata > Agamidae > Pogona > Pogona vitticeps. The sequence continues at coordinate 209,087,063 of NC_135784.1, forward strand.
CTATGCTTATGAAAACCAAGCCCTATTTTATTGTATAAAAGATCAGACCATGGGCAACTCTGAGATCCTATGTTGTAAATATAATACAAGAGGCATGTGTTGTAAAACTGGAATCAAGACAACCTAAATAAAAAAAAGAAAGAATTTAACAGGTGTTCTTTATACAGTATCTGTATGGCGCAAAACAACATACTGTATATCATTGTACCAATAATGGGTATTTTTTTACTTAGGCTGCCAAGAAAATAGCATGAATATTTTCATTTCATGGCATAGACAAAAAAAATAGCTGTTAGCTCTGAAAGCCCTGGCCTCACTTCTTCAAATAAGTGAGATTACTTAATATGTTTACATGCATATAATTATATAATATATAATAGCTCCCCCATGACCTTTGGAGCAGCAAGTGACAGGCAAAGAAGGGCACAGGGCTGTGCTCCTCAATCTGCTTGGAAAAAGGCAAAATGGGATAGGATCAATGAGATCAGGGTGCAGATCTTCGTAGACAGAGCCCACACTTGACATCATTTGCACTTCTGTGCTGGTTTATTTACCAGGATTTATTAATCATTTCTAGACATGAGGAGGAATATAAAAATGAATCAGGATATTCATTAGATATCCTTGATTCATCAGATATTTGTTGCTTTGTATTCTTGGGGTCCAGAGACCCTACAAATGTGAAGCAACGAATACAACCCTTTTATATTTGTCCCTTCATCCCCTATCTGCTTATGCCCCCACGGATCAGCTGTTCTGTGGAGCTGAGGGATGGCTTGGTTCTCCTTTCCTCCTCTTCCTATGACCGTGTGGCATAAAAGAGGAGGGAAAGGATCAAAGGGATCCCCCAGCCACTGTGGGATCACTTTGATTCCTGCTTTCCCCCTTCTTGCTAAACCTGGCATGGGGCTTAGCAAGTGGAGGAGAAAAGGGGTCAAAGTGTTGCAGGATTGCTTTGATCCCTGCTTTCCCCTCCTTTTGCTAAGCCCCATGGAGATTAGCATGTGCAGGGAGAAAGGGATCAAAGCGCTGCAGGATCACTTTGATCCTTGCTTTCCCCCTTCTTGCTAAGCCCCCAAGGCATAGGAAGAGGAGGGGGAAGGGATCAAAGCAATCTTGGGACTGCATTATCAGTTTTATTCCTTTCCCCCTCCACTTGCTAAGCCCTGTTGGGCTTAGAAAGTGGAGGATGGAGGGGATCAAAGCACTGCAAGATTGCTTTGATTCCTACTTTCCCCCTTCTTGCTAATCCCCATGGGGCTTAGCAAATGGAAGGGAAAAGGAATCAAAGTATTGCAGGATAATGAAATGCATTATCTTACTGGAGGCTAGCGTGTTGCAAGCCCTCAACCATTCAAAAAAGCTCCACTGGGTGATTCCATGCAGATGCAATGATGGCAGAGAAGAATGGCTTATTTGCCACTTCCACTGCAATGGAATAGGCCTTCCAATGGGCCCTAGCTCTTTTTTTTTTTTATCAGATTCACTCTGAGTTTTCAACCATCACCTCTCCAATTTATGGTCCACTCATTTTATCTCTGCCAGCTGCCCGATAAACCTGACGGCTAGTTTGGCTCTACTATGAGGAAGGAAATGCTTATGAGCAATCATGCCAATGGCTTTTGCCATTTCTCTGTTCCAAATATCAACCAGGGATCCAACAGAATCACCTGTCAAGGTGGCAGGAAACTCCCCAAGGGCAACCACAAAGCCATCCGAATCCATCAACCTTTTGAGGAGGATTGCCTTAGTCTGACCACCCAACCCTGCAAAGGCTCTGCATTCCAGTGAGTCCAAATCACACCAGATAATGGTCTGTCCATGACAATGGAACTGAAGAAAGTTCCTCTACACCCAGATCACTGAAATGTGTGCCGGTACAGAAGACCGAGTCTAAAGTGAGGCCTGCAGTACGGGTGGGGGCAGATACCATTTGGGACAGACCCATCCATGGTCATTGTGGTGGTCATGAAGTCTTGAGACATACCTGACAGAGCTGCCTCAGCATGGATGTTAAAGTCCCCCTGCAGGACAAGCTGAGGGGACTCCCAACACCACCCCTGATACCAGCTCAGTTAGCTCTGGAAGAGAGGTTGTCGCACGACAGGGCGGTCAGTACACCAAGAGAATACCTATTTTGTCCTGAGCGCCACTTTCAGAAACATACATTCAAATTCAGGGAACTGGGAAATGTGACATCTAGTGAGAGGGATGGAATCATGATAGACCACTGCTACTCCTCCTCCCTGCAGCCCTGCTCCCGGTCCTGCCTGCTGCTGCACAGAGAACCCTGGTGGCCAAAGCTGACTGGGATTAACCCCACCAACCTCATCCAGCCAAGTCTCTGTAATGCAAGTGAGGTCAGCATGCCCATGCAGGATCAGGTCCTGGATGGCTGTTGTTTTCTCATTCAGTGACCTAGCATTTAACAGCAGTATTTTTGACCCAGAGGTCCTGTCACCAAGGCTGCCCAAACAGTATAAATTTGGGGACAGCTTAGGGGCAGCCAATACTCCATTATCCTTCCCTCTTACATGGCGCTGAAACTGCTTAAGCCTGCTTCCCATGAGAGTGGACAAAATTGTGGACTGCAGCAGGCAAATGGCCTGCATCACTTTGAATGATTGCTGATGAGCAGTATACAGGATCTGTTGAGATGCACATAGATGTTTTCTTAATTGTTATGGCCCCAGTTGTGATGCATGCTTGCTTAGTGAATATATGAATTAGCAAACAGAAGACATAATTTAAATTGCTCCTGTTTCTTGGTGATTTTAAATAAATGATTTCAATGGCTTTGATTTAAATCAATCCACCCTGTCTTTTGAAGACTTTTTTTAAAAAAAAATAAAACCCCGATAGCAGTTTAAATTCCTCAGAGAACTGGAGTCTGTGAGCGTCTTCTCACTGCGTCCGCCACTTTCACAACATAACAGAAGCAACAGGGGAGAGCCTTATCAAGGTGGAAGAACAGTCCCATTGGAATAGTTTCAGTCCTTTTGCTGGAGAAAGACATAGCAAAAACTGTCCAAATGAAATGTAACTTCAGGTGATACACTGAATTACAGATGGGGAGAAATTTCATTTGGTGCACATTTTAAAACAACATAAGCCAATTTATATTCTTCAGACTTATAAGCCAGTCAGAGCACAATTGCCTTCCCAGTGGTGCACTTTGCCAAATTTTGTGATGGACAGACAGATCACACATGAAAATGAATTTATTGTGGATGTTGAAATGCACATGTTACGGGGAATTGCTTATAAGTGCACTAAATTTGGAAGTGGGATGGAATAAATGACTGATTTGTCCATCGATAGATGGCTTCTGATGGGTTGGGAGTAACCCGCTGCACTAAATTTTATGCTGAGATGCCTCCTTGTCCAAATCTCCAAGCCATCCCTGTATCTGCCTTTTTAAAAACAAGGATGGATAACAGGGATGGATATTTCCGGGAATGCTAGTCCCTGTATATCTGATCATTAAGTTCTGCTGCTCTGTACCCCATCTTTCAGGACAGTATTTATTGATTGATTGATTGATTGATTGATTGATTGATTGATTGATTGATTGATTGATTGATTGATTATTTACAGTCTGCATACTTGAGGCTTCAGTATGTCCCAATGCCGATTCCATTTCAGTGCTAATTGAAAACATGGCTACATACAAGAGACTTTGGGATGTAAGGACCCAGGCTTCAGCAGGTTGTGGGGGTGCTTTGTAACAAGGATGGTTCTAATGGTTTTAAATTGTTTAAATTGCTTCTTTTTTAAAAAAAAAATCATTTCTTAAAATAATATTATATATTTTAAATGATTTTATATTGTTCCTGTTGTACCCTGCCCTGAGATCCTGTCATATATTCTAATATAGTAAATGTGGCTTTTGGACTGCAGCTTCCATTGATCTGTGCCATTGGCTAAGGCTGATGAGAGCTGGAAACCAAATGCATCGAGAGGCGCATACATCCTCCCCACCACCACCACCAGTTTAATACTTTTCTGAACCTACCACTGAGGACTTGTGGCTGCCTCCATGATAGTTCTGTTCTGTTGGTTTCTTGTGTTCATTGTTCCCTTCTTGTCTCTCACTATTCGGGGGGGGGGGGGGAAGGCAAAACAGAAAGCAACTTGGAGCAGCTTCCTGCAAGTCAATGTTGTAGGGACTAAGAATGAAGGGAGAAGATGTAAGAATTTGATCAGTTGAATGCAATAGCTGATCCCAGATACTGTGTACCTATTGCAGGAAATGAAACTTATTAAGACAATGCCTATGTAAATCCCATTTACTGGGATTAATAATTGGATTTAACCTGATGAGTTTTAGCAAATAATGTAGAAGTCATTGAATACATACAGTGTCTTAAGATACAATACATTAACAAGCAAAATAGATTTGGTGACCTCAGGAGTGTATTCCCCAGTCAGCACATTTACTACACCACATCACTGCAACTTAATGTACAATTTGTATATTATTGGAGAGTTTACAAATATGGCTTTTCCTATCAAGATGAATATGCAGTTTTTACCTTTGAGAATGAAGAGATTACAGTATTTGAGAACCATTTCTTAAATGTATAGCCATCCGTAGAGTTTTATATTCTGAGCACTGAAAGGGCCACCCAGAAAGCACACTATGACTGAAATTAAAATAATTCTCATTAACTGAATGCATTTGTTAATTTGACTCTAGTGGATATTAACAAAGAGAGAAGCTGTGGATTTAGACATCTCTCACTGTGATGGCAGAGTGGAAGCAAAATCTTTAAGCTCACATATGGGTCCTATTGCTTTTGACAGGGATGATTGCTTTGACTGGGGAATGCAGGATATGTGCTGTATTGCATGGCTAAATTGCTTTCTGCTAATAGAACTTCATTTTTCATGTTAACCCCTACATTACTAGGGTCTAGTCATTCGAATAACAGCTGCTTTTAAGGCATGCTGTGTACTTAAGTAAAGGTATGCTGTACACTTCACACCCTCGTGCCAGTTACATAAAGAATTTTACTTAATAGAGTGAAATCATTTCCCCCCTACTCCAGCCAAAACGTCTCCAAGGTGGTATAAGGAATTAGACCAGTAGAAAAGCAGTTTGATGCAGTGGTTAAAGTATTGAAAGGAGACTCAGGAGACCAGGGTTCAAATCTCCATTCAAGCCATGAAATTTACTGGATGACCTTAGGCCTGGCACATACACTCAGCCTGGTTTATCTCACACGACTGTTGTGAAGCTAAAATGGAAAGGAGAAACCACCTAACAAAATAAATAAAATAAACAGGTATTCACGAAGGCTTTCACAGCTGGGATCTGATGGTGGTTGTGGGTTTTTCAGGCTCTTTGGCCGTGTTCTGAAGGTTGTTCTTCCTGACGTTTCGCCAGTCTCTGTGGCCGGCATCCTCAGGGGACAGCACTCTGAAGATACCGGCCACAGAGACTGGCAAAACGTTAGGAAGAACAACCTTCAGAACATGGCCATAGAGCCCGAAAAAAACCCACAACAACCAAAATAAACAGGATCCCTTTTTAAAAAAACTGAGACAGCCCTTGCACTATGGCAATACAGTGTGGCAGCTCCCAGGCTATGGAACACTCTCCCTCAGGGGATCAGGATGGCCCCTTCCCTTCCTTTCGAAAAAACCTAAAGATCCATCATAACTGAATCTCTGAACCCCATTTTAGCAGATAATTTAAATCTTTTTTATCTTTTCATGTTTTAATCTTATAATTGTATTTTAAATCATATATTGTTGAATTTATCTTTTAATATTTAACTTACTGTGTTTTTAAATTGAGTGAATTTTAATGTTGTGAGCCACTTTGGGTCCCTTGTTGAGAGAAATGTGGCATATAAATAAAACTACTACTAATAATAATACAATGTAAAAGAGATGACACAAGAAAGGAATGTGGGAAATAAAAATCCCCTGACACCCAAAATGGAGAAAGAGAGAGAGAGAGCAAATTAAAACAAGAAGTGCTCAGAAATATCCAGTTTTGATTTTGGGGGTGGTGATAAGGTTTATATTTGATGTGGAAAAATACTGCAGCTTGGAAGTGTTCAGGACTCGGGAGCAAAGAAAACCACATGCTGGGGGGGGCAATATGTAGCCTGCATAATTAACTTGTTAACTGCCCAGAACATGGTTGAAGTGCTATGAGGCAGTATATAAGCAGCACGCTTTGCTTTGCCTTTTAAATTTAAAATATGTTTGATTCTGGGAGATGTATGGGGAAATATAGAGGACTGGGGTGCAGAAATGCCCTTGAAGGGCCACATGTGGGATTCAAATTGTATGTTTGAAATCCTTATGCCAAATCATAGGTTCCCAAAGTGGTCCATATGGACCCCCAGGGGTTGATTTCGACTTGCAGGGGGTCCACGTCAGAGAGAAAAAAAATTGGGGGTGCATAAGATGTAAATGGGGGTCTACATGAGCAGATCCCATTAGGCAGATCATAATAAATATTTAGGCGATCTGTAATTATACCAAACAAAGATTCTGTGTACATAATATTTCATAATATTATTTAATTAGGTACTATGTACTATCTGTATTGTGGTGTACTACATTCATGTGTAAGTTTGTAAAATTATTGATAAAATGTTATGGTAAGTGTCAGTGTGTTGTAAATGGGATCAACGACATTTTGTCATTTCTTATTACTGAGCTATACGGGCACACACATCGTGCACATATGTGCTTGTTTAGACTTGTATCAAAGCTTTGCACGGACATGTTTGATTCGTAATTGATAAATAGGAGTGTTAGAGATGGTCAGTTGCTTTCTGAGTTTTGAGAAGAAAAGTGGCTTAAAAATATGTTCAAAAATACAGATAGAAAATAGGTAAAAGTCAAGTGAATCAAAATCATCTAAAATCGTTGCCTAAGAAAAGTAAGTACAAAACTTTATACATATTTTGTAGTTGTCACGATTGCATAGGGGGTCTACGGAAGACAAATAAGTCGGCAAGTAGTCTACAGGGCAAAAAAGTTTGGGAACCTATATGCTAAATGAAGGGGATTGAGGAGTTCTACATGTATTAGCCTACAACATCAAGTTTATTATTGTGCAAATAATTCTGTAATGCATGGGTCATTGTGAAAGCATTACTTCAGGTCTTTGGTGCTGGTATAATTCTTTGCTCTGAGGAAGCTTTGCATTCAAGCCCTGTTATATACAATCATCACCATGTATTCTGAGCAGGTAAAGGGAGAACATTCAGTTGAACTTGGATTTTAATGCAAACATACTTAATCCATAGTTGCCCAAACTACCTCACAAACTGTAAGGTAATCATATAATATTTACACTGGCCCAAATTTGCAGTGCATTTGTTTAGTAAAAAATATGTACATTTGGGCATATTGGTGAAAACAATACTATGGAATACAGCATTAAAATATGTCCTAGGAAATATTGCCTACAGACATGTCATACTGGAGAAATTCACTCAAACATATGTATCAATTATGTTGGTGACTTTTTAAAAATGTGGGAACAGAACAAAATGAGCATAAGGTTGGAAAATCTGAGCATAACTCAAACTGATCGTTTCCTTCATTTTTGATTCTGGGCTGCCCTCTATTGGAAGACAATGTTCATGCTTCTGTAAAGCTCTATTTACAACAATTTGCCTGCTTATTAAAATTCATTTAATGTGCTGGTGCAAATATATACCTATTTAGCTCTGATAAGCTGTAAACTAGGAAGGAATATGTCTTCAAAGGCGAGACTCCATTTCCTCCATTTCAACTGCTCTAATCAGTATCAATAATCTTGTATTTGTCTTCAAGGGTAGAAACAGCTGATTATAATAATTAATTTTGGTAGCCAGGAACAGAGCAGCTGTTGTTTTTATTTCTGTAAAGAAACCCCATCACAGAGTTGCTGAAACATTTGAAGAATAATTACATCAAATCATCAAGCAATTCTTAATAATGACATGCATCTGTCACAGAGGCAGGCTTGTTTCCATTCTTTTTAGTTGTTTCTCACCTACCAACATCTTCATCAGCATCATAGCTAAGCTGTATGACATTTTCTGAGAATCGATGACATTTCCTATTAAAAATTATTTTGAAGCAACTCTCCCTGATTCTCTTTATAGAGAATAACAGCCTTCTCAGTTTTGGCATCCTGGTTCCTAGCTATGCCGGCTGGAATTTCTGGAGATTTTCCCCCTTGGAAAAAAGACTAAGAAAGGAGGAGAATAAGAGATGGGAATAAAGGCAGGCATGTACTAGCATAAAATCTCCCGTGTGCCCAAATGAATGTCCATGATTTGTAAGTAAATGAGAATTCCTTTTGTCCTCCACCCTCACAATGGAATTATTTCAGCTCTGTGATTTTCCATGTTTGTGTTTCCAAAGAAACAATGACTCAAAGGTTGAAAATAGCGGGGGGGAGGGGGGAGAAAAGACAGTTGATAGACAGCTGCTGCCCATGATCCCTATCCTGCATCGGGATTTACCGTATTTTTTGCACCATAAGACGCACTTTTCCTCTCAAAACAAGTGGGGGGAGAAGTGTATGCGTCTTATGGAGCAAATACTGTCCCCTCCACGCCACCATCGCTGGCTTCCGAGGCCTCCGGAGGCCTCAGCAGGCCCCGTGGGGGCCTCCCCCCGGCCCCATCGCTGGCTTCCGAGGCCTCCGGAGGCCTCAGCAGGCCCCATCGCTAGCTTCCGAGGCCTCCGGAGGCCTCAGCAGGCCCCTTGGAACCCTCCCCCCGGCCCCATCGCTGGCTTCCAAGGCCTCCGGAGGCCTCAGCAGGCCCCATCGCTGGCTTCCGAGGCCTCCGGAGGCCTCAGCAGGCCCCGTGGGGGCCTCCCCCCGGCACCATCGCTGGCTTCCGAGGCCTCCGGAGGCCTCAGCAGGCCCCATCGCTGGCTTCCGAGGCCTCCGGAGGCCTCAGCAGGCCCCGTGGGGGCCTCCCCCCGGCACCATCGCTGGCTTCCGAGGCCTCCGGAGGCCTCAGCAGGCCCCATCGCTGGCTTCCGAGGCCTCCGGAGGCCTCAGCAGGCCCCTTGGAACCCTCCCCCCGGCACCATCGCTGGCTTCCAAGGCCTCCGGAGGCCTCAGCAGGCCCCATCGCTGGCTTCCGAGGCCTCCGGAGGCCTCAGCAGGCCCCGTGGGGGCCTCCCCCCGGCACCATCGCTGGCTTCCGAGGCCTCCGGAGGCCTCAGCAGGCCCCATCGCTGGCTTCCGAGGCCTCCGGAGGCCTCAGCAGGCCCCATGGGGGCCTCCCCCAGGCACCATCGCTGGCTTCTGAGGCCTCCGGTGGCCTCAGCAGGCCCCATGGGGGTCCCCCACCACCACCATCGCTGGCTTCTGAGGACCTCCAGGAGGCTTTCCACTGGTAAGGTGCTGCTTTTTACTTTTTTTAAAAATGTTCTGGGTGGGTTTTGTAGGGTAGATTTGGGCTGGGGGGGTATGTTTCTATGTTGCTTTGTGTTTTGGTAATTTTTTTGAAGTCCCAGCATGGGACTTGCTCTGTTTATTTATTTTTACTTTGTTTTTTGGTATTTAAAAATTAGTTGCTGCTTTTTACTTTTTAAAAATGTTCTGGGTGGGTTTTGGAGGGTAGATTTGGGCTGGGGGGTATGTTTCTATGTTGCTTTGTGTTTTGGTACTTTTTTTGCAGTCCCAGCATGGGACTTGCTCTGTTTATTTATTTTTACTTTATTTTTTGGTATTTAAAAATTAGTTGCTACTTTTTACTTTTTAAAAATGTTCTGGGTGGGTTTTGGAGGGTAGGTTTGAGCTGGGGGGTATGTTTCTATGTTGATTTGTGGTTTGGTACTTTTTTTGAAGTCCCAGCATGGGACCTGCTCTGTTTATTTATTTTTACTTTATTTTTTGGTATTTAAAAATTAGTTGCTGCTTTTTACTTTTTAAAAATGTTCTGGGTGGGTTTTGGAGGGTAGGTTTGAGCTGGGGGGTATGTTTCTATGTTGCTTTGTTTTTTGGTGATTTTTTTTGGCAGTCCCAGTGTGGGACTTGCTCTGTTTATATATTTTTATTTTATTTTAATTTTCAGTATTTAAAAATTAAGTGCGTCTTAACATCCGGTGCGTCTTATGGAGCGAAAAATACGGTACTTGTTGCTTTGCCAATAGTCCTTACTTGCTCTGTGGATCACAGAGGTTGAGAAATTCACCATATGACAATCAGAATTATTTTGCTGCCTGTAACTCCCAGAAACAGGGATGTGGTGGCGCTGCAGGCTAAACCGCAGAAACTTCTGTGCTGCAAGGTCAGAAGACCAGCAGTCGTAAGATCGAATCCACGCGACGGAGTGAGCTCCCATCGCTTGTCCCAGCTCCCGCTAACCTAGCGGTTTGAAAGCATGCAAATGCGAGTAGATAAATAGGGACCACCTCGATGGGAAGGTAACAGCATTCCGTGTCTAAGTCGCACTGGCCATGTGACCATGGAAGATTGTCTTCGGACAAAACGCTGGCTTTGTGGCTTGGAAAAGGGGATGAGCACCGCCCCTAGAGTCGAACACGACTGGACAAAAATTGTCAAGGGGAACCTTTACCTTTACCTTTTAACTCCCAGAAATCTATGCTGGTTGGGGGATTCTGGCACTTGTAGTCCACAACTGTAACATTTCCATACTTAATGAAGTCACAACATGTCTGTGTATTGAAACATTACAAACATTACAGGTAGAGGTGGGACAACTGAGGACAGGGCACCATTTTGCTTTGTTGTGCTTTGTTGACAATAATGTCTTCTCTGGGCTGGAGAGATCTGAGTTCAAATTCCAACTGAGCCAGTAATTTCATCTAATTGGCAGCCTTGATTTGTCTGTGCTCAATCACTGACAGCTAAATTTGTGCACTGGCTTCATCAAAAACATAGTATTGTACTTCAGTGTGTGGGTGCAGTCCAAGTATTCACCTATTGTGTCATAATCATGCCTGCAAAATGTAATCCAGTGATAAATCTGCATGTGTGAACAGGCCTAAAATAATTATTTTCTTCCCAGAAAATCCATTATGTGAGGATTAAAGCTTCACTTTGAGGAAACACAATCATTTACCTTTCAAATTATCTGAGTTTCTTTCTAGGCTTATCATGATAGCAAATCAAAGAGAAATTAACCACATAGTCTTATTTAGGGAAGGAGTGAATGGTGAAAATTTGATACCCTCCCCCCCTTTTAAAAAAATGTGGTATTAATATTGACAAAAATTTAATTTGGTCTCTTTAAAAAATGATCACCATGTGTTGTTTTGAATATCATATAACTGTCTGACCACTCTCTGTTTACTTCAGTAGGAGACAATGGCAGTAATATGCTGTTGAAGTAAAAGGGCTGAATCACATATGCCAAAAGAACCCCAATTATATCAATTCTGCTGTTATTTAAATCATTTTATAAATTTCCGTTCACATGACACACATGTAAGATCAATTCATTTGGCCAGCCAATTGGGGTTTATTTTCCACCTCAGTGGCAAGGTTGTTTAAAAAATGTGCCAAACATGTATCACTTAATTCTTACTGTTTCAGTGGGTGTGAATTTTGCTCTAGATTTATTTGCTTTGCGAAGGACTTTGGGTGCTGTGGTAAAATAAATTTTTGAAGGCATTTCAATAAATCACTTATAGCAGCAGCAGTCACAAAGATAACATGAATGTACTGTTCACAAGGAGGCAGCTTCCCCTCTCCCTTGTGGGTGTAAGAAATGAAAGGAGAAAGAGGGCCATTTCTTACTTTGAATTGTTTGAGGGGAGAAAAAAGGGACATCACATTAATGTCGGTCTCTTTTTTTAACCCTGCTCTTCACAATACTTTGCAAGTCTTTTAAAAACTGCCTCTCCTGACAATGTTCAAAGTGGAGAGTGGAGAAAGGAATTGGGAAGTGAAAATTAAAAAGGGAGGGAACAAAGGGCTGCAGGTGATATATACCACCAGGTTGCACATCAACTAAAAGTTGGAAGTGACAATAGCAATATATCACTTACAAATTATTTTAAAAAGGAAAAATTTAGGGCAACGGGAACCTGCAGAAACTGAATGGCAAATGAATCGATTTATATGAGATGCCATGTGTAACCTACAAAACTGGTAGTAATAGCAAGAAATGTACCAACTGAACTGACAGCCATGTGAACAGCCCCAACAGTATATGTACTATGTGACCATATGTACAAATGTAGTGATTCCTAAAGGGATGAAAGTGAAATAATTCTTTTGACATATGTAATCAAGACCTAACTGTAAAACAAAAGACCTCTCTAACCTGCTTCTTAGGGGTTGTGGGAAAATTCTGCCCAAGGCCATTATCTGTTATCTGTTTCAGTGGCGTGCAAACACTCCTGGCAGAGAGCAGCAGTTCCCGGTGGGTGGGATGACCTCTCATTGTGCCTTTCTGCTTAGTGTTAGGGCATTAGATACAAGAGTTCTCTGGCCAATCCTAGTGGCGATTAGGTAACTAGTGTCCTATCTGAATTCTCACAACATACAATGTAACTCTTGCTGTATTAATAAAAAGAGTTCTCAAGGCATTGCTTGAGGCTCTGCTGGCTCGGACATCTGCTTGTCGACTTCTTTGCACTTTCTCTGAAGGCTAATTGCCTTCCTTTTGTTCCATGATCACCTACAAGGAATAGCCTACTTCTTCAAGACACCACCAACCTTACCTGAAATACATTAAGCATAGCTAGATATTATGTAGGAGGAGGAGGAGGAATATGGGAGGTCCAGGTAGCACCCCCACCCAAAGATTACAGACATGGAAAGAACAGTATAAGGTGAAGTGGTATGTCTTTCACATAATGTTTGTTCTAGAAAGTCCATTAGGACATCACTGAGGAAGAGGCAATGCTATTTTAGCAAAGACAAAAGGAAGTAATATAGACATGTGTGTGTTTATGTGTGAAAACAAAACAAACATTCACACCAAATCAGTATACTTTAGGACCACTTGTAGCTATGTTTTTCTATATCACAGCATTAGCATATTGTTTCATTCTTAAGAAATGTACAATAAAGCCAATATTCCAGTAGGCTATCTATTGCACAACCAATTATTCAACCAGTTGCAAAACCAGTGTCACAAATAGTGAGAGCTGAAGTATACAAATGGGAGCCTGATGGAATGGAGGAAGCATTTATACTATTACTCTTTCTTGATAATGTTGCACAGCAGAGCAACCTTCATCACCAGTACATGAATAAATTGGGCACTCATAACACAATGCACCTGATAATCTGTGTAGAGATTCTAAATCCAATGTATGTTCCAGATAAAAATACATCAGCAGGGATAAGAGCTGATATAACTCAAACAGTTGGAGTGCAAGACTGTGCTGAAATCAGGGCAAGTTTAAACTCCCAGAGAGCAGAAAAGTACAGAACGATTTTGAACTTGAAGTAAGTGGCTTGCTTTACATATGGAACTTAAGGACCTAAACAATAAAGAGAGTGGGTGTAATCTGTCAGAGAAAATGACTAGACCTATATCTGCCCAGACTAGTGAGACCAGTGAGCATTTCCCCACTTCTGAGGCTTGGCTGAGAGAAACATAAAGGAGGAGAAAGGGGGAGGGGAGGAAAACAACTTTGCTTCTATTGCAGCAATATAACTCACTTCCATAGGAAAATATAACCATAAACTACTGATGGATTTAAATCTGTGAAATAGCCAGAAACAGGCTTGGGAAAAGCCTTTCCCCCTGTCAACCATTGCTAACTAGGAAGCCCAGGGAGAAAAAGACTGAATTATAAATGTTTTTTGCCCTAAGACATATGCTACCATTGTGAATAGCTACTGTAGTTACTACCTGCTGAAAAGAAATCCAGATAATATATCCAAGCATGGAACAACAAGACATTCCCAAGAATATTCAAAACATCATACTTAATGGACTCCACCAGATAAAAACAGAGATGGATCAGCTATTTGAACATTTACAGTTCAGCTATTTGGAATTTACAGTGAAGATGAGAGAAAGACAATGTTATTCTTAAAGGCCAGAAGGTTTCAGAAGGAAAAGGTGAAGATACAATGCATCGGACAGCTAATTTGTTAATCCCTCTTATGGAGATGTCAGCAGCAGAAGTACAGCAAATGGTGAACTTTGCTATGAACTTTGCTATAAAAGACAGAAGAATCAAGATGATGGGACACATGCTGTGGCAGATGAGACAAAGGAGACAATATATGGAGCTCTTGAGAATGGATGCATGGTCCATGAGATGGAAAATGAAGGACAATATGATAAGAGGGGCACAAAATATTAGTTAGAATATGGAGATACAACAGTGGAGATAAACGTTGTTAAATTTAGGAAGGTATTTTGTGGTGAAAGAATATATGATAAAATAAACACAAACTAATGGTTATAACATTGATTTAGAGCAATAGAGATAAACTTGGCAGAATAATATTAAACCTATAAAACTAGTAAGCTTAAAGATTAAAAGAAAGAGAAGGTCCAAGAAAATAGAAGATTAATAGTTATAGGTATCTTGGGAAATTGCTATAATGTTTTCCTTTTCTCTTTGTATGATTTCCATTTTTAATGTAATTGTGTAAGTGGATGTAAGAATACTTTTCACACTCTGGAATTTTACACTTTCCTACCCTTCCCCCCCCCCTTTAATCTGGTCCCCATATTTGTACCATAACCCCTATCCCTATGAAAATAAAAAAGGGGGGGAAGGTTGACAACTCAGGAACTTCCCCAGGAATTTCTGACAAACCATGAATCGTCAGTTTGTTGGTTCATCAGGTTTTAAGACAGCCTATGGCTGTCTAAACATAAGGCTGAGCTCCCCACTCCCCAACCAGTTTTATTTAGCACGTGCATTCATGGACTGGAGTCCATTTCATCAGATGAAGCAGGCTGCAGTCCAAGAAACCTTTTGCCAACAAAACCTGTTTCTCCTTTGTGTCCTCTGTGAATGCACACTAATGGGTTAATCTGCGGCTGAGCAGAGCAGTCTTCAGTAGCTTCCACGTCTTTAAGCACTTAGTGTTGGGACCTCCCCTACACCTGGCTATATAACTCCGCCTCCGGCCCAGTGCTTCAGTTCTTTTTCTGACCGCAGCAGCTTTGTTGGAACTTCGCAAGTAGAAACAAATCTTTTTCTTGCCTTTCTCTTTCCCTTCATCTCCCCTTGTTCTTTACTTGTAACAGGTTGTTTCTTTTGCCTGGGGGATGCAATACTAACTGGCATTAGTTGTTCTTCATTGAGGCTTTACAAAGCTGGCATTTCAGCCCTCAGGGCTTTTCTCTTAAAGAAATAATATCTCTTTTACCTTCTTTATAACTAATTCCGGGCTGGAAAGCAACAGCTTTTTGTCTGTTTGCAATTTTTTCTCTTAGCAAGATAGAAGAGAACAGCTTCTCAGCTTGCCCTTGGCACAACCGGCTGCCTTACTCACCTGAGCTACAACCTCTCTGGATTTGGCACAGAACAGCTCTCTTGTTTCAAGGGGCTCGTCCTTACAGCTGTGTTGCAGTGAGCAGACAGCCCTGGAAGAAGAAGGGCCTCTGTAGCTCCTGCTCCCCACTTCAGTGGGATACAGCCTCTTTGGAGGCTGGTGTGGAACAGCTCTCTTGGTTCAAGGGGCTCGCACTTACAGCTGTTTGACCCTGCAGGAGTTAGGGCTCTGTACGCCCTGTCCCTAGGAGAAAGGCCTCCTGTTGTGCCGGTCACCTTCCCTGACTGTCAGTGATTCTTCCTGACATGGGAAGCACCTCTGTGTGTGGGTGCTGCACGCCAACCCTCCTTCTTGTGCCTGCTCATGTAGCTGTGACTTCTGGAGGGAGCTGCACACCGAGGCTATAGATGTGCTGGTGACATATGGTAATGCTTGAGTTTCCCTTTGGGGATACAATAGGTCCCTTCAGCTCCCACAGCTAGCCCTACATGCCAGCACGTTGCCTATCTGGGATAACACCCTTGGGTGTTTGGTATAATGGCCCTCATTTATCAAAGGGCTTGTTCACACGTCTGCTATTTCTAAAACCAGTTAGGTGCCGAGGCAAAGGCTTTCTGGCAGCATTTGACAGCCCTAGTTTTGTCTTTGATAAAAGGGGGCTGCAACTCCCACCACTAGCCCTGCTAGTCGGTGATATTCCTGCCTGGGGTAGCACCTGCTGGTGGCTGTTAATTTGGCACAAAACAGCCCTCTTTATCAATGGGTTGGCTCACAAAGTACCCTGCGGCCCTATCTCAGCTGCCAGTGCCCGCATAGACTCATAGGGTAAGGACTCACAGGAGTCCACCCAAGAACCCTGCCGCTGTCAGGTAGGCCTGGGTAATTTTTCTCAGGAAGGCCCTATCTCGCTGACAAGGTTGCATAGGACCAGTCCCTTTTGTTTGGGATAAGAGCTATGAGCTCTCGGCCACCATTGCCATCCCGCTCTACCTGGCATTGTTCTGAGCCATGGGCTATGGAGTGCTTTATGCCTCCACATATGATTCACAGATGTAGTGCTCCCTCGAATTTGGCTCTGGTAGCATAATGTTCGCAGCTTCGACAGAACCTGCTGTTAACCCATTCAGGTTTGGGACTCACATGAGTCGCAGGGGGGTGGAAGAGTTGCTAACCAATCTTCCTACACCCCTCTCGGTTGTCGCAGTTCCTGTTTGGCTTCCTTGGACTCTATTAATCACTATTTACGTCCAAGGGGTTGCTTTATCGTAAGATGCTCGTTTTCATGCAGGCATCTGGTTGGACTGTGACCGCTTTCTCAGGTTTTCAGTTGGGGAAATCACTGTTCACCCATGGTTGGTTCACTGACTCCCAGTCTCGGAGTCCAAACCTGACAGAGTTAGCGGAATGGCAAGGTTTACCCCAGGTGGTAAAAACCAGCAGAGCTTCCCAGAGTGAAGTGAAGAGACAGGCAGCAAACAATCTTGATAGTAGAATATATATATTATATACTGGATATGTACAGGTATATACACAGCGTAGTCTTTGTCCAGTCTCAATAGTCACACATGGCAATATCCTCAGAGTTACAGAGCTTAAATCAATGTCCAGTAAATAGTCAAGGTCAATATACCATGCAGTCAGTCTGGTTCACCAGAGTTCCTCTTCTCCCAAGCTCGTAGATACGGCTTCCACAGGATTCTCCAGCTTGACGACAGCACTCCACGACCATAGCAACACCACCAACAACCCACACTGGTGTATGCTAGGTCTCCAGCTATATACCAGAGACAGCCAATCCTGGTATATTCATCCTGCTGTTACAATCTTACTCAGCTGTATTAACTCATAGTTAGCTCTACTTTACAGCAGTGATCCTTACAGATACTTATGTCTTGTTGCTAAACTGCATTTAACAATTTCCAGGTTTGTCCAAACCCTGTCAAAACCACAGGCTGGTAAGGACACATCCTGGGTACTGTCCCTTTTGTCAGCATGAGGACTATAGGTCAACATAGTGAAGCTGACTTTATTCCTTAACACATGGTATAAATTGTATTAATATGCCTTTGGATGCTTTCTTGTAGCAGGATTTTCTCCTGACAACAAGTTTCTGGCAATGTTTGACTGTTGTGATTCTTTTTTCTTCAGGCACTTGGCTCCTTGCCCTACAGGTCCAGCAATTCCTTGGACTGATGGCATCTACTGCAGCTGTGGGACAGCTCACTCGACTGAGGCTGCAGTCCCTTTAATCCTGAATTCTTTCTTTCAGGTAACTTGCAACCACCGTTCCATGTTGTTCCAGGTGACTCTGAAAGTTGCTGCACACCTGGATTGGTGGACGCTCCCCCCCACTAAAATTAGGGAGCCCCTTTGGTCTCTTGACCCAGTTTGGTCAATAGTGGGTACCAGCCTGGTAGGCTTTGGGGGGCTTGCCTACGCCACCTCGTTGCCCTGCCCGCTGGTCCATGACAATACCCAGTCTGCATGTTATTGTGCTGGAGCTCCTGGTACTCACAAAGGCCTTTTGGGCCTCTGAGTCCCTGCTCTGGAGTCGGGTGGTCCAGGTCGCATCAGTCTAAACCGCTGCAGTTTCTTATATGAAAACGCAGGGCTGCACTCTCTAGTTATGCCTTCTTCGGAATGGTGTTCATCTTCACTGTTGGAGACAGCTCTGCACGCTCTAGACGTGCAGTGTGCTTTGCCATATTGTGTGCATTGCACAACCACTTTTCGGGCCTCACAACGTTTCTCTGTCACCTTTGCTGGCTCTCCTTCAGAGCACCGGCTTTCTCTTAGACCTTGTCTAGCTGGATAGTCCAGACCATCCACCTTCCCTTTGTTTTGGCATGGACTCTTCTTCCAAGTTCAGTGAGATCTCATTCTACTGGAGTAGCAGCATCCTCAATGGCCTTTCTCTGTCATGTGGTCACTGCGGATGTCTGCCCCGCTGCCACGTGTGCCACTCCATCTCCATCTCGCCCTACCGCCTGGTTGCCCAGCTTAAGGTTCAGGCTGCAATAGAATGAGCTGTCCTGGCTTCTGCACTTTCGTGACGACCCTCCTCCTGGTTGGTCAGCTTGCTAGTCACCCATTAGTGTGTATTCACAGAGGACATGAAGGAGAAAAGAGGTTACCTACCTGTAACTCTGGTTCTTCGAGTAGTCCTCTGTGAATTCACATGTCCCGCCCTCCTCCCCACTGTACACGGACAGCTGGGCACAAGGCATCCACATGAGGTGCAGGACAAGCTAGCACTTAAAGCATATGATATCCCTACTCCAGCATTTTGTGAGCCCCACCCATAACCATAAAACTAATTTTAAAAGGAGTAAAGTTATCCCTCATCAAGTTACAGTCATAAAATATAAATTAGTTTCACTTTTGATACTGGGAAAATGAACTAAGTAAGTGCCTGTTTGCCGCTAACTATGTTAATGCTTTGTTACTAGTAGAGATGGGTAAGGATTGTAAGTTCATTTTTATAAGAATTTATTTTAAAAAATTTAATTGCTTTATGTTCAGCATGGGGAGAGCCTGAGATTTAAAAAATTAAACACAGAAGAAACCACAGCTGATTGATTCATCCATCTAGGCCAGTGTTTTTTTAAACTTGGGGATCATGACACCCAAGGCGGTCACAAAGTGTTTTCTGAGGGGTTGTGGGTCACCTGATATATGTTGTAGCCCTTGTTAAATAATTTCTTCCTTGACCTTTTGAAGCCACATATTAAGGTTAGTGTGTATGTTTACATATGAGAAGCATGCTCTTTGGGGAAGTCTTTACTTTCTGAGAAGAGATGACTTTACCCTATTAAAAATGCCTTTTTATGAAATAGCTTTATTTGGAGAATTTTAGATTATTTGGCTTTTATAAAATGGGGCCCTGACCTGAAATAGGTTTAGAACCACTGATCTAGACCCAGAGCTTTAAGTCCTTAACTCTTAAAATTCTGGCTTTGAAATCCCTGTGTATTTGAGGAGGAGATAGAAAGAACATCAGAGAGTGAGCCGTCCCCTCAAGCACCTAAGGTAGAACAAATGAATGAACAAGAAGGGGAATTAGAAACAGTACAAGGGAATAAGCAAATGACAGAAGCTTGAGCCGGTGAGGAGAGAGAAAGCCGCACGACAGAGATAGGAGAGGCTCGAGGCAAGGAGAGTCATGAGAGGAGGGAACGGAAAAAATGGTTAGAAATGGCTGAGGCGAGGGAGAAGGAGTGGGGAAGCGACAGGGAAAGAGTGGATGTGTTTTTGACAACGGAAGAGGGAACTGTTACTAAAGAAACCGAAAAGTTTACAGTATTCAAGGAAGTGGTGACTGAAAGATCTGACAAAGGGGTGCAAGTCTTTTCAGTTCCCCTAAAGAGAGCCACGGAAACAGAAGCCAAAGAAAGAGAAAGTAGTTCTGTAAGAGGGAAAGTGCGACCGATAATTCCTGGTCTTAGTCCTGAGGAATGCACAGTCTTGGTGTATCCCAAGAGTCAGGGTCCCAAGAGAATGGTACACCAGTTAGATCCAGTTGTGGAGAGAGAGCTGGCGAAAGAGGGAGAATGGGCCCGCCATCCTTGTTGCGGGACCCTCTGCATGCTCCGCAACAGATTCCCGAGAATGCCCACCGAGGAGGAGAAAGCGGCAAGAACATATTACTGAAAGATTTAAGTAACGAAAAATCTCTATGGTTTTGGGAAAGTTCCCCACCCCAGTTAATGTTACAAACCCCGGTTGAATTTAACAAAGATGTAAGCACCAGTTGTGTTAATAACAATTCTTTATTTAATAACTCAGACTCATCATTTGTATTGCATGATGATGAACAGCACATGGAAAATCCCGAACCCACTTATACTGTATTGAACCAAATTTATGTAGAGCAGGCCAGAGGCTTCTCAGGTGATCAGAGTCCCAACCTAACATCAAGATCTCTGTCTTGTCAGGATTCAACCTCAGCCTGTTCATCCTCGTCCAGTCCACAACAGAGGCCAGACAGCATTCTAGGCTCTGCACGGCTTTTCCTCCTGAACAGAAAAAGGAGAGATATCACTGTGTGCCATCACCATATTGATGTCAGCATACTCCAAATCTTTGGATGACCTCCCCCAACAACTAATGAAAGACATAAGTATACTATATAGCAGTGGTCCCCAACCTTGGGCCTCCAGATGTTCTTGGGCTACAACTCCCAGAAGCCTTCACCACCACCTCTGCTGGCCAGGATTTCTGGGAGTTGAAGTCCAAGAACATCTGGAGGCCCAAGGTTGGGGACCACTGCTATATAGAACCCATTTGGAAACAACAGGCTGATTCCAGGGTAGTGCTACAATCTTACACAAATGTAGCTGAGAGCAAGTTCCACTGAGCTCAAGGCATCTTATTTTTTAGTTTCTTAGCAGGCATATATAAGCTGTTGCAAGTTAGTTGAGGTTTCTTCCCATAGAACTGTAGTAAATTCATCTACTCAGTGATCAACGTCTATGAACTGGAGCCAACTCAAAAACATTTAGAACAATTAACATTTGCTTGGCGAATCTATTGGCTGCCTTAAATCACACGTATAATTTAGTTTTCCTTTTTGTCCGTGGGCAGTGTTACAAAATTTCTGGTTCTGGTGGGGTTGTTTTTTTGTTTCCTTTCTTTTTCATTACAGCCCTTTTAGATGTTTGCTGTCTCCTCAGGACATTTCTGCTTATGAAAACCAGCTTTGAAATCCTGCAGCATCCCCGGCATGACTGGAATAGAGAACTGGCTTGGGACATGGGAGAGATGAACAGATAGATCATCATGCCTGTAAACAAAGACTACAAAACTGGACTGAATTCAATTAAGCTTTGGTACACATTTCATCCTTCTCCTGGGGGAAATCAATTGGTGTTATAAAGCATTTAAATGAAAGAATTATAACAGACCTTTATAAAAAAAAAAAAACACCTGGGCCGAAGCACTAAATTTGGGAAGCTAAAATTGATTCCACTGTTGTTTTACTTCCTCTTTGCACTGAGATTATTTTGTGATAATAAAATAGAATGGGCCAGAGGTGAAGAGAAATCTGGGCCATATTCTTTTTTTTCCTCCTTTTTAAGGTTCCTGGTGTACTAAATACAATTACAGAACTCCTAAAACAAGGTTGCAAACATTATGGTGTATTTCAAGTTGGATTTCTCCATGAATGTGGGGCCTGGGCCAAAGTCCCCTATGGGCCTCTGCATTGTAGATGTTTGTATTTGTACTGGCATTGATGCGGCAATAACAGTAACTGTGTTCATTGGCCACTTCACCATCATTTTGCTTACTCTGGAGGAGGCTCTTGAGAGTCCCCTGGACTGCAAGGAGGACAAACCTATCAATTCTAAAGGAAATCAACCCTGAGTGCTCACTGGAAGGACAGATCCTGAAGCTGAGGCTCCAATACTTTGGCCATCTCATGAGAAGAGAAGACTCCCTGGAAAAGACCATGATGTTAGGAAAGTGTGACGGCAAGAGGAGAGAAGGGGATGACAGAGGATGAGATGGTTGGACAGTGTTACCGAAGCTACCAACATGAATTGGACCCAACTCCAGGAGGCAGTGGAAGATAGGAGGGCCTGGCATGCTCTGGTCCATGGGGCCACGAAGAGTTGGGCATGACTAAACAACAAATGATGCTTTCTGTCTACTGCCATCTCTGGATTGTTATGGTGATGGTGTTAGCGAAGAGGCCACCAGAAAATGCTGGGAAAAAACTTTGGAACTAATTCTGCAGTGACTCAATACACTTTAGAAAAAAAAATCTTCTGATAAATTTTGGCTCACCCATTGTCTTCCAGTTTCAGCAGCTTCCTTGGGGCCTTCTAAATGTTAACTTTTTAAAAGTATTATGTAGAAATAGTTTGCTTCTCCTATAGATGTTTTTATATCGTAACTTCCTTTTCTTTGAGACCTGTAACAGGTATGAGGAAGGGCATGCCAGAATGTTCTGCCTGGACTTCGTTTAGATTGGCTGATGGATACTATCTCTGCTACTGGAGTGGGAGTAATGTATGTAAGTGTGGAAGTGCAGAATCTGCCTGGGTCTTTTGTGGTTCTGGGCTGTACTTTGTGTGAGCTGAGAAACCCTGACTATCTTTATTTTGGGCCCCATTGTTGTAAGTATTAGCTTAGGCTAGTTTGATTTATTATTTACTCCTTTTGAGGTCACTCCTAAATAATAATAATAATAATAATAATAATAATAATAATAATAATAATTATTATTATTATTATTATTATTATTATTATTATTATTATTATTATTATTATTAATTTTAAATTTCGCTTTATTCTTTTTATTTTTTTTTTAAGTCTCATCTTTAATTTGTTTTTGTTTTTCCCCCTCTTATCCTTTAAATCAGTGGTTCCCAACCTTAGGTCATCAGATATTTTTGGATTAAAACTCCCAGAAGCCTTCACCACTAGCGGTTGCTGATGAAGATTTCTCAGAGTTAAAGTCCAAGAACATCTTGGGACCACAGTTTTAAAGAAGTATAAAAACATTTCCACAACTTGTGTGTTTATTCAGAGTGAGAGTTGCAGGCCTGGCACCGAATCTACCTTTGATTCCTCATGCCACTACTAAAGGGGCAAGCAGACACCTGCAAAGGCATGTGTCCCTCCAACAGGAGCAATCTCCATTAAAGTGACTCTTTCTTCTGCATGGTATTTCTCCGTGTTTCATGTAATTGCCAGGATCGCACCAGCTTGCTCCACAAGCAGTCCCAATCTGTCTCCTCATGTGATCATACTCTGAGTTAACCTAGATGGGTGCCAGTTCTACCTTGCAAGGCTAGTTTAAGCTCTGTGGTTGCATTCCTTGGGATTGCTGACTCCATGTGTGCACCCAGGCTGTTCCGGGTGATGAGTGCTGTTGGAAGGTAATTGCAAGATAACTTTGGTGCCTGCTTTGGAACAGACCCACCTTTGGGCAGCTCAGGCAGATCATTCCAGGAAGAAACTACCAGCCCAGGAAGTCTGGCTTATCACAGCCTTCTCTCCCCTGTGCCTTGGCATGCTTGTATTCTCTTCAGCTATAAGTAAATTCAGGAATCATAAACTTCACCACTGAGAATTTCTCCCAAATTTCTCCTCTGAAATTATTTTCAGAGGCAATTTCTTTTCTATACAATTAACTTAAAAAAGGTTGAAATCATTGTTGGACCTAATGGGTGAGCTATTTGCCAAAGCTTCATCCAAACAGGTTGTTTGGCTCCTTATGTGGTATTGAAAACCAAGATGATACTCAGCCCGTAATTAAATCCTAATTTCTCAGGTGGGGTGGGGTTACTGTAACCTCAGAGTAGTAATCGTCATATGAGCAAACCTGAATGGTTGTGGCTATTTTCTCATTTGGCAAGGAGAAATATCCAGAAGCATTTGTGTCTTTGCTGCTGGAATGTGGGAGTTGCATTATGAGCCCATAAAGAACAGGTGCAGCAGCTGGCAATGATTACAATACTGAACAACAGTGGCAAAATATAGAAAATTATTTTATTAAAGAATGGTGGTCCAGACCTCCTCCTGGACAGTATGAATCTCTCTTGGGTAGCAGATCCTAGGAAGTGGGAGCCAAGTGTTGGCCCTGAACCCTGTAAATTCTGGTGGTTTGGGGAATAAGAGGTCTCTATGTTTACTTGCTAACAAAGACACGGCCAAGACTTTATAGCCATTATGGCTGTGCTGGCCATCTATTTGGTGATTGGCTATTGGAGCATCCCTCCTTTGCAAGCGGATCGGGTTTGTCTCTCCTACATCTCCTTGGAGGCCATCAAAAGCCCCAATACAGATGATGACACACAATGGCTGGCCAACTGGGTAGTATATGGCATCTTCATCAAAATTCCAGAATTTTTCTCTGACCTTTTTCTTTCTCTCTTTCTTTCTCTCTTTCTCTCTTTCTCTCTTTCTTTCTTTCTTTATTTATTTAATTATTTATATCCCGCCTATCTGGTCATTGCGACCACTCTAGGTGGCTTACCTATACATAATACAACAAAAATAATTTTAAAAGAGAGTTATTACATTAAATAGCCAATACTTCAAGATAGGGTAGAAAAAATGAAAGATAAACCACAACAGAAAAAGAAGGAAAGAATCGGATATTAACTGGAGGGGAAGGCCTGCCTGAACATCCATGTTTTCAGTTGGTTTTTGAAAATACTTAGTGAGGGGGGGGGGGGGCCGCGCGAATCTCCAGAGGCAGATTGTGCCAGAGGCAAGAAGCCACCGCCAAGAAGGCCCATTTTCTTGTTTTTTTTCCTTCCGGGCCTCCCTCGGTGTCAGGCTCCTCAGCCTCACCTCCTGACTCACTCAAGTGACATGGGTAGAGCTTAGTGAGAGTAAGCATTCCACCAAGTATCGAGGCCCTAAGCCATTTAGAGCTTTATACGTAAGCATCAAGACTTTGAAGTTGATGCAGAACCGAATGGGCAGCCAGTGCAGTGTGGCCAGAATAGGAGAAATATGGTGGAATTTTCTTGCTCCACTAAGGAGTCTGGCCGCCGCATTCTGCACCACCTGGAGTTTCCGCATCAACTTCAAAGGTAGCCCCACGTAGAGCGCATTACAGTGGTCTAATCTTGAGATTACCAGCACATGTACCAAGGTAGTGAGCGCTCCCACATTGAGATAGGGTCACAGCCAAGCTATCCACCAAAGATAGAAAAAGGCAGTACGGACCACCAACGCCACCTGAGTCTCCATGGTGAGTGTCGGGTCCAGATAGATCCCCAAGCTGTGGACCCCACTCTTTGCAGCAGCCAGGCCGGCCAAGGGTCAAGGGAGGAGGTGGTGGCATGGCAGCAATCAAGCGCTTTGTCCACAGTATCCGACGTCACAGGCTGAAAGAGATCAAGGATCACTGGGCAAGACGGAGCACTGGACATCTCTGCTCAACTCACTGTATTTAAAAACGGAGAGAGTTTCCGGCGGATGGCCTCCACTTTAGATTTTAAAAATGCTGCAAATTGGTCCGGTGAAAAGCTAGGGGGAGGTCCAATTCCGGATAGGTCGCGCACTATATGGAATAACTCCGCCTGCTGATTGGACGCTTCACTCATCCAGTTAGTGAAGTATGCATGACTGGCAGCCTTTACCTTAGCCAGGTAGAGGTTAGTCGCGACCTTGACAGCTATCCAATTATAATCCGTCGGGTTCTTCCTCCACTTGCACTCTAGCCTTCTCTTCTTTCCTGGTTCCTTTTCTCCTTCATGATGAAGTGGGGTTTTCCAATATGGCACATGGCTCCAAGCCCCTCAAAATCCCCCCCCCATTCTTCTTAAAGCATGAGGGTCAACTGGGTAGTGTAATCCAGGATCTCAAAGGCAAAGCTGTCTTTGCTAAAGGCTTTAAAAAGTAACAATAAATTTACTGGCTAAATGTAATGGTTAGATAATGTTGCCTTGTTAACATTTTTTTATTTTGTTAAAAGATTGAAAATTCTGTTGTGAAAAAAAATGGTGTCATATCACCAATGCCAACGGCCAACGCATCTGGCATTTGTGCAAGGAATAGAAGGGGATGCTGCCTTGTTCTTCATTCCAGGCAATAAATTGTCTTGAACACCCTTGCTAATGAGTGGCAACCTGCCAACAAAACCTATGCAATATTCTTCACACAAGCATAAATTGGCAATAAGATGCTGGCCATTAAAACCCATCTTGAAGCTCTTATCTTTTTATGCTGAGTAGAGACAGGGGATTGGGTGAGACGCTGAACCCAGCACCATCGAAGCACCCAGTTGCTTCCACCAGCAAGACAATCCACTAGTCAACAACTGTTGGCTTTAGCCTCCTTGGCCTCCACTACTATTCTCTAATCAGGCTTGAGAAAGGTTTTGGGGTAGTTGGTTGGTTCACTGGTTTCTGTCCATGTCAATTAGACAGTTATGGGAGTTGTACTGCAAAAAGAGGGAGTTTTCCCAAGTTCTATCCAATGGTGGATTGGGTTTTCCCTTCTCTGTTGCCCTATGCTATGGTGTTAGTTGTCTCCACAAGGGCAAGCAAATCTGCAAATTTCTTCCTATTCTACCAAGAAACAAGATTTTTTTGACAGTTGAATCTAAAAGAGAACAAAACAAAATTTTAAAACATGGTAGTACAATAACCCTTACACTTATTTCTCTGCAATTTGGCAGGCCTAATCCCCTTATATTTGTGTGTTATGTCCCGTCAGTTTGGAACTGACTTATAGCGACCCTAATAGGGTTTTCAAGGTAAGTGTGATATTTAAGGAGTGCTTTTACCAGTTCCACTCCCCCAGTGAGTTTCCATGGGTGAGTGGGAATTTGAACCCTGTTCTCCAGTGTCCTGGTCTGTCCCTCTATTCACTACACCACACTAGGAATCCAATCCCCGGCTAAGCAGCTACTAAATACCTCTGACAATGAGGGGGAGAAAGTTGTAGCCATATTTGTATTTCCCATGAGTTGGAGGCAGGGAACTTTGGATTCCTGCGTTAAAATGGGCTGGCTTTGAAGAGGGCAGGGCAGAACTGGGACATTTTCCAAAGTGTAAAATCAGGATCCAGAGTGAATTAAGGATCCATGCATATCCCTGTTCAAACCCACTGGAGAGCCAGGACAGTTTGACTCATTTAGATATGATTTACGAGCAATCATATTGCTAGTGGCAAATATTCCTCAGCAGAGTGAGACAAGAACTTATATTTTCAGTCTAATGAAGCCTCTGCTTGGACAAAAACTATAAGCTTGAGGTTTAAAATGGATATAATTTAGTTTCTTAGAGTAAGTGAAATGTCCACAAGGTGTCACTTTTGCTACACAGTAGAAGTTGATATGCTGCAACCAAAAAGCACCTTTCTGTATATTGTTGCTTGCTGCATATCTTGTACAGCCATTGGAAAAGTTCCTTCTTAGAGCTGATATTTTATTCATCCATCCATCCATCCATCCATCCATCCATCCATCCATCCATCCATCCATCCATCCATCCATCCATCCATCCATCCATCCATCCATCCCACCTTTCTCCTTAAAAATGACTCAAGGCAACATGGGCCGGTATGTCCAATATGGGTTGTCTGAGCTTTAAATAATAAAAAAAAAAAACAAGATCTTTCTATACTGAATGGTGATTTGTTAATAAAAAATAAATCCTTCAAAATCCAACTAAAACTTCTCATTTGTCCCTAAGCTCATTGTCATTCTTTCATAGGGATGTGTGTGTATGTGTGTTTAGGATCTTGAGGTACCATCAATGCTATAAAGTTTATTATAGTTTAAACTTTTCTTAGCCAAAGTCCACTTCACTGGATTCTATTATTTATGTACTTGATATCTGATTGATATCCCTTCTTTCTCCTGAAAGTGAAGTTTCAGGCAGATCTCTGCCACAACCATTTTAAAACATTTTAAACCCAAGATGCCTTGTCCATGTGTGCAAAGATGAAGAATAACAACATTCTTCCCTTTCATAGGGAGGATGTTGAAGAATATACCAAGACTCTCAATAAAGTCCTTGCACTGGTGAGAACAACATTTTGCATTAAAAAGTATTTTAGGTGACACAAATTTTTCAATTTTTGTGCAAAATCGCACAACTTGTGCATTTTGTGCTATTGCACAAATTAGCACAAACTAGACTACCTGCTACACTGGAAGGACAGATCCTGAAACAGAGGTTCCAATACTTTGGCCATCTCATGAGAAGAAAAGACTCCCTGGAAAAGACGTTGATGTTAGGAAAGTGTGAAGGCAAGAGGAGAAGGGGATGACAGAGGACGAGATGGTTGGACAGTGTCATTGAAGCAACCAACATGAATTTGACCCAACTCCGGGAGGCAGTGGAAGACAGGAGAGCCTGGTGTGCTCTGGTCCATGGGGTCACGAAGAGTCTGACATGTCTTAACGATTAAATAACAAAGACTATCTGCTGCTTTGTTTAAGAGTTTAACACATTAGATGAGTTGCTTGCATCTTTCTTACCAATCAAACAAATCCTTCTGTGATTGCTGTGTCTTTGTCCCTTGCTTCACAAAGCAAAAGGACACTAAGAGAACTGGATCTTACACCTCTATGAAAACAAGACATTTAGTGAATATTCTTTTCATTCTTCTTCCCTAGAAGATTTGCATTTGAGGTCTTTGCCTCTCAGTCTAACAGCATGGCAAGCCATGTTTTTCGTACTATTGGCACTTCTGTTGATGCCAGCCAGTTATCTGCAGTATCTCTCACTAATGGTGAGCTGCAAAATTACTAGTACAATGGAGGCATTGACACTGACTGCAATATATCAGGCAATGTGGTCCATCTTACTAAATAAGATTCCCCATTAGAAGTGACGCATTTCAAATCAACTCACAATTAATTGCTGCTTCCCTTTGCTCCTGTTATGCTATTTATAATCTCCACTCCAATGGTTGTTGCTGTAAAGTGTGTGTTTTTCTGAACTTTATTAACCTTGAGGGCCAGTCTTACTACTGGAAAGCGGGAGGCCACAATTTAAACTGTAGATTTGGGTGGGAGGCAGCAAGGTGTTGACAAAAGAGCTATGTGTGCTAGACAGTTTTTTAAAATAAATTCTTCACTGAGTTGGTGTCACATAAAAAGAAAAAAGTCCTCTCTCCTCAAGCCTCTCATTGCTGCACAACTTATAATATAAAAATGAAGAGCTGAATGGGAACTATATTCTTACTTCTGCCAACCCCAATGGGCCCCTGCAGCCACTGTTTGTGAAATACCCTTCCAAAAATGTCAAATACCCTCTTGAAACTTCTTTGTCAAATTTCTTCAGAAGATCTGCTGGAGGAGGAAACTTATTGCTTCACTGCACAAATTTTCTTTTAGGTGAAATATTTAGGCCTTCAATCTCCCCACACTGGAATCAAAGGAATGTAAATCTCTTTAACTTTTAAAGACTCGCGCATCACACCACATGACTGAAGAAAGGCATTTGTGGAAATGTATTAGCATCACAGAGCCCTAACAGATGTGAAACCTGATGATGTTATTCCATTCTTTCTTCTTTCTTTTTTGGGGAATCAAACACCAACAGTGGATTTTATTGACTTTAGTAGGGTCATTTTGGTCCTCCATGTATCATCCCGAACAAAATCAGAGAAGAAACAATGATAAGATGTTATTCATGCACAGATAAGAAAAAATGAAATTTAGTATGGAAAGCTGCTATCTTATCATGCCCTTTGGAAGGAGATGTTGATTATAAATGGTTGTTCATCTCGTCTCAGTTTTCCCACTGTGGTATGCAATGTATTTCTGTTGAAATTATAGTAATTGCTGCAACTACTGTAGTTATACATATAAACTGGCATTTGCAAATCTGATGCAAATATTTGTCAAGTTTTTAGTGATGCAGCCTCTTTTGGGGTTTATATATAAATAAGTATATCTATTAAACCACCCAGAGTAGACATGTTCTAGATGGGCAGTGTATAAATGTAAGTAAGTAAATAAACAAACTAACTAACTAACTAATTACCCCATTGAACATCTGTACAATTTAAAACAACAAACAACCTTTTGACTTGTGTTGGTAAGGCCGCTATAGTTTTTAGAAAGCAACAGAAGAAATGAAATATTCTGTATTTCTGTTTAAAATTTTACCATGAGTGTATTCATAGGGTTTAATGTTAACTGGCCCTTATTAAAAATGCGTTGTTCGCTGCACTGGCATCTAAAATGGCCCCAATCACCCATTGATTGATTGATTGATTGATTGATTGATTGATTGATTGATTGATTGATTGATTGATTGATTTCTATCCCACCCATCTAGACCAAAGGGCTATTCTACCTATCAGCTGATGTTGATACTTCATACCCTTCAGGATGAATTCCCCAAGTCGCCCGGACCATGAGCAGTTGGTGCCTCTTCATTAATACCCTAGCAAACACTGTTATCTTTTGTTCTAGTGGACATAGGGAAACATCCTAAAAACAGAGAAATAAATAATCGGAAGCTAATAAATTCCTCAAACTGTGAACTAGAGGAGTGAAACATCTTTCTAACTGAATGTGAGAAAAAAAACAGAAGGCTGAGGAGAAAGAATCAGCCCAAGAACTAATTAGATGATTTGCTTGCCTAGAACTAAAATATGTTATAAATTTTCCTCTCTTGGCAGGTTTTTTTATGATATAAATATGGAATGATTTATTGGGCTTGGCAAATTCTTACAAAAGGACCATAAATTAACTTCAAACACCAGTGGTTTTAGCAATGTTTGGATCCCACACAGCAAAGCAAGTAGCCTATAGAACTAAGAGTCTCTTTAGAAAAAAACGTGTAACACATTTTACCTTTCCAAACTATTGCCTACTTCTATACTAACTTCCCATCTGAAAATGCCCCAGTTCAGAATACTAACAGCATACAAGGGAATATAGACGAGACACACTTTTATTGCAATGGAGGGCACTACAGCAGTGTGTATACTAGGTGAAAAGGTATTCCAAAGTGCATATACAGTACTGAGGAAATGGCTTGGAAAAATATGTATCTTAGGAGAATGTGTAGAGAAATGTATGCATATTTTGTGATGTAGAAGTTGACACCAAACAAACATTAGAAAGGCAATTTATTGGTAATGCAGCTGTGAACCAAAACCTCACCATATGAGGTTCTCCCTGTCTGAGATATTTAATACTCTTTCAGTTAAACCCAACAGGCAATTTAACAACTACTTCATCACAAACTCTTGCAAAGTCAGGCATTTGTTTGTAAATCTGCTTTCCTCTGTTATCCATTACTTCCACTTCCTATTTGCTTACATGTCTTGCTGTCTGTTACACATTCCCTGTCCTTTCTCATCTTGCCTATGTAATTCTGAATGAAGTGGCTGCTATCTGATTCCACAGTGCTATCTTTCTTTAATTGCTAAAAGGTGTAGAAATTGCATGAATTTATGCTTAAAAATATTAGAAACTGCTATGGAACAAAATGCTGAAATCTATTCATCCTCACTTACAATGTTATTCCCACCCTCAAAGCATGAAAACCAGCAAGAAGACCTCTTTCCCTCTTGTGGTTTATTTTTTGTATTAAAATGTCCTTCGGGAAGGTGAAAAATTCTGTCGTTCCTTCCTTCCTTCCTTTTAATAACCTGCGTTTATAGATGCAATGCTCCCAAGCCATCTCACAAAGAGTTTTAAAAACTTTGAATGCCCAATACTAAAAATCATCATCAGTGGAACAAAGCACATCTGAAAGATATAAAATATACGGAAACCAGAATAAAAATAGCCTGGAAAAGTGTTGTGAAAATTCTAGTCTATCTACAAACTGAAAGAGACAATGTATTTGCGAAGGCTTTCACTGCTGGGATCTAATGGTGGTTGTGGTTTTTTCGGGCTCTTTGGCCGTGTTCTGAAGGTTGTTCTTCCTAACGTTTTGCCAGTCTCTGTGGCCGGCATCTTCAGAGGACAGCACTGAAAGAGACAATATTTGATGTAGCACCTTGACAGAGCTGGGAAGCAACCAGTCACAACTTACTAGTCAGTGTTGAGTAGCAAATAATGTAACTAATACATAGTTACAAGGTAACATTATAGATGTAACAAGTAGCACCTAATTTGTTTAGGTGCAATAAGTAACACACAGTTACTTTCAAAAGCTATTTTTAAAGGACTTTGTAAATAATTTTTGGAGGCATATTGACAGCCTTTTTCCAAGTTTCATGCCCTTCTCTTATCAGTCCTAAGTGGAAATATTCTTTCAATTTTTTAATATATGATAGATACTTCCAAGACACAGTATTAGAATGGACGACTAGACAAAACCAAAGTATATTAGAGCAACATAGCTCATTAATAATATAGAATACCACTCAGGAACACAGTATGCTCCTTTTAAAATATAGCATTCAAGGTCTGCTCCTTTGGGAGGGTGTTCTAGAAACCAAGGGCCACCATCAGAAAGCTCTGTCCCTGATAGACAGCAGCCTTCTGATCTCGTCTAATGATGGGTTTCAAAGACCCTTCTCTGTGGCCTATTTTAGAGTCCAAATAAGTTCTTAGGTAGACAGGTGGTCCTTCAATTAAGGTTTCACAGATTAACAGTAGACATTTTAATATGGTCCAGGGCAATCAATTTAGTTGGAAGAAGATGTGCATGCTAGCTGCATAGCTCAAGGAGTTAGGTAGTTTGGGGAGTTTGATTCTTTATTGTGCCTCCTGGCAGAAGAGCCAGTTTGTATAGTTGTACATTCCCAGTGCACTCCCAGTAGAAGAGAATGGTAAACCACTCTTGAATACTCAGTAGCTAGAAAACCCTGGGAAGAGTCACCATGACTCAGAATTGACTGGACAGTACATAAAAATAATAATAATAATAATTGTGTGCCATCAATTAATTTCTGACTAGCAGCAGCTCTTTTCAAGATTTTCCAGGTAGAGAACACTCAGTCTTCCCAAGGCGACACAGGCTGGCTCTTCCCAGAGGAGGCACAGTGAGGAATTCAGCTCCCAGTCTCTGGCTCTGCAGCCAGATGTGTAACTCACTGATCTACCCAGGCATCTTAACAGTACATAATCATTATTATATTGTAATTCTGGTACAGATGTTTTATGCCATCCTTCTTCAACTATTCCTTTTTAAAACCCAAATCTGAGAGAAATTCAGTTTGTAGGTTTGCTTTCCATGCCTGTCCAAGTTACTACAGCAACCCCAAAACAATCAGCTCATTTTCATTTACGTTGGGCCTTGTCCCATAATGAGAAGCTCATGTGGCTTCTGTTGATTCATTTTATGGCATGTGTGGCTTTTTCTTTAGCTGCAATCTTTCATTTACGATATGATTATAGTTTGGCTCTGTCTGCCTGAAGTCTCCATTATGGCTGCTCACTTCAGGAATGTAACTGTTAAAATGTCCTAGAGGATGTAATCAGACTACAAAATTTTACCGGGAAACACTGAAAGCTAGTAACTTAACATTTCCCTTTTTCCCATAAGTTATTCTTTCAAGGAGATTAAAAAATAAATCCCATTCATTTGAGGTAGGGAAAAACCATGTACACTTCTTTCAACATTTTCTAATGACATTTGAGAATGTATCTGTATAATAAAATTATATGCTATTTTCTGCAAAGCAGTTCAAAGTGAGCATTACTTGATTATTAAATTATAACATTATGCTTATTGGGGGAAATGTAGCACAAAATTAGGCAGTTAATATTGGGCAAAACTAAACTATTCAACAATTATAACATAAACTTAACATTGTTACTGTTGCTTAGTTGTTAAGTTGTGTCTGACTCTTCATGACCCCTATGGACCAGAGCACACCAGGCCCTCCTGCTTTCCATTGCCTCGTGGAATTTGGTCAAATTCATGTTGGTAGCTTCAATGACATGGTCCAGCCATCTTGTCCTTTGTTGTTCCCTTCTCCTCTTGCCTTCACACTTTCCCAACATCAGGGTCTTTTCCAGGGAGTCTTCTCTTCTCATCAGATGGCCTAAGTATTGGAGCCTCAGCTTCAGGATCTGTCTTCCAGTGAGCACTCCGGGTTGATTTCCTTCAAAATGGATAGGTTTGTTCTCCTTGTAGTCCAGGGGACTCTCAAGAATCTCCTCCAGCACCACAATTCAAAAGCATCAGTTCTTCAGCGCTCAGCCTTCTTTATGGTCCAGCTCTCACTTCCATAAATTGCTACTGGAAAAACCATAGCTTTGACTATGCGGACCTTCGTCGGCAAGGCGATGTCTCTGCTTTTAAGATGCTGTCTAGGTTTCTCATCGCTTTCCTCCCAAGAAACAGGTGTCTTTTAATTTCATGGCTGCTGTCACCATCTGTAGTGATCATGGAACCCAAGAAGGCAAAATCTGTCACTGCCTCCATATCTTCCCCTTCTGTTTCCCAGGAAGTGATGGGACCAGTGGCCATGATCTTAGTTGTTTTTTATGTTGAGCTTCTGACCATTTTTGAGCTCTCCTCTTACACCCTCATTAAGAGGTTCCTTAATTCCTCCTCACTTTTGCCATCAGAGTGATATCATCTGCATATGAGAGGTTGTGGATATTTCTTCCGGCAATATTGATCCCGGCTTGGGATTCATCCCCTCCTGCCTTTTGCATGATCTATTCTGCATATAAGTTAAATAAGCAGGGAGACAATATACAGCCTTGTCATACTCCTTTCCCAATTTTGAACCAATCAGTTGTTCCATATCCAGTTCTAACTGTTGCTTCCTGTCCCACATATAGATTTCTCAGGAGATAGATTAGGTGGTCAGGCACTCCCATTTCTTTAAGAACTTGCCATAGTTTGCTGTGGTCCACACAGTCAAAGGCTTTTGTGTAGTCAATGAAGCAGAAGTAGATGTTTTTCTGGAACTCTCTGGCTTTCTCCATAATCCCGTGCATGTTAGCAATTTGGTCTCTTGTTCCTCTGCCCCCTTCGAAATCCAGCTTGTACTTCTGGGGATTCTCATATTGCCGAAGCCTACCTTGGAGGATTTTGACCATAACTTTACTAACATGTGAAATGAGTGCAATTGTATGGTAGTTGGAGCATTCTTTGGCACTGCCCTTAATAATTAATTAAAATTAATAGTAATAAGGAAAGGGTTCAAGATGGAGGCACAGCAGGCATGCAGCAATCTAAGATGGAGGGCACCAAGACCTTAGCACATAGTAATCCCACAGAGAATAACTGAGGCAGAGAGCTCTTCTCACTGGATTCCAGTGCCTTTTACATATTCAGAAGTCCAGTTCCCTTGGATATTTTGACTGGCTGCTGACAACAGCCCTCTCAATGCTACTTGAAAGGGTGAAACAAGGATTATACAAAATGGGGGGGGGGACCCATAATACTTTCATGTAACCTTCTTCCATAAACATGACTCTTTTCCATTTAAGAGGCTTTTTGCAAACAATAAAAGAACATAAACCATGAGAAAGAGAGCCTCATTTGTATTCTGGGTCTTTCATTAAATCAGAGGCCCATCCCTAGAGAGAAGCACTTTAGTCCTGTCCCCTCCATCATCATTGTCCATCTGCAGTGGCCCAAATACAGTGAAAAGTATAAAGAAACACAAAATTCCAGAGTCCCAAATCACATGGAGAGCCATCAAGGACAGTGGAGCTCTACCTCTTCGGACTCTTGAATCTTCAGACTCTGAAGAGGTAGAGCTTTACTGCTCATGAGGATTCTTCATGTGATTCAAGACCCTAGAAAATCAGACCCTGGAGAGACTCCATTAATAAGGGAGTTCTACTACTTCAGACTCATCAGCTTCTCTTTGTAGAAGCGTCATGATAGCGGGGTGAGGAAGTTGGAAGTGTTGATGAAGGGAGAATCTAGAATACACCCATCTACACATGAGCATTTTAGGCACTTCCTAATGGCTGAATCGGGCTCTAATCTTGTAAAGATCAAAGCTTCCTTTTTGTTCAGTCCATCTCCCTGCAGTTTCTCCCTTTGAGCCAACAGGCTAGTTCTACTTGAATCCATGTCTGACCAATGTGAGAAGTATGGGAGACATGGTGTAATAAATTATATCATCAAATAAAAGACTAGTCCTTTTGGATATCAGCATGAGCAAGCATCTTCTACTGTATGTGGAGTTGATATCTTCAAATTTCAGCAAAGATGGCTCAGAGGTAGGGGAGAAGAGAAGAAAAAGAAAGAAGAATATTGTAAAATATTTGTCAACCCCAAAAATAAATGTCATGGGGAGAGGAGACTACATAAGACTGAGAGACATCATGGACCTCTCTGTTTCCTTGGAAGTGGCTGGTCCAGGAAAGTGATAAAAGAACACTACAGTGAGTAATCAGCCAATGAAATTAATGGAGTCAATGTGTCTCTCTTTGAAAAATAGAAAGATACCTAACATATTGGCTACAGTTGACCAATGTAGGCATCCTTCAGTTGGGGAGAATATGGTAACGTGCTCTGAATAGAGGATTTGGACAGCATCTAGTGTGGCTGAGAAGGCCAATTCAAGAGTGGCAATCCCTTCCACACTGAAGACAAATACAATCTGTCCCCTGTCCAGCTCCCTGATTTTGCTGGTTTCGGAACTGCCTCTTTGCCTCTCTGCCTGCTGGACAAGTGTCTCTTCAAATTGGGAGAGGCCATGATGAATGCCTCCAGGCTGAATGCTCAGATATCAAGGATTCCCATCTCTTGAGGTCCATTCCTAAGGCCTTCAGATCCCACTTGCAGCTATCCTTGTATCACACCTGTGGTCTCCCTCTGGGGTGCTTTCCCTGCACTAATTATCCATACAGGAGATCTTTTGGAATTCGACTGTCAACCATTGTCACAACATGCCCAAGCCAATGTACTGTAGATGTTGCTGTTTCAGTAATGTATACATGCTAACAATTCCAGCTCATTCCAGGACTACACTGTTTGGAACTTTGTCCTGCCAGGTGATGCCAAAAATGCATTGGAGACAATGCATATGGAACATGTTCAACTTCCTCTCCTGCCATGCACAAAGGGTCCAGGGTTCACTGCAGTACAGGAGTGTACTCAGGACACAAATTTTATAGATCTGGATCTTGGTATATGCCGTCAGCTTTTTGTTAAGCCATACTCTCTTTGTGAATCTAGAGAACATGGTAGCTGTTTTGCCAATGTGTTTATCCAGCTTGACATCTAGAGAGAGTGTGCCAGGGCGGGGCTTTGTTGTGGTGCTGCCAGCAACTCCAGAGAGGAGCTCTCTGGAAAAAACTGGAACCCTCCGGCCCGGGATCCCCCTTTTGAAATGGGGATCAAAGGAGAGTCTAGAAGAAGTCTCTCTGAAGCAGATGGTGAGCAGCAGAAGGAGAAGAAAGGGAGGCAGACCCGGACTTTTTTCTTCTGAAGAAATCACCGTGCACGGACTGGAGCGGGCGCCATTTTTTGGCACTGAGCCGCGAGGAACCCTTTACCGGGGGAGAGGAGAGCAATCAATATAAACTAATAATATATAACAAGTAAGTAAGCCGAAGCCTCTGATTTATGAAACAGCCTCATTAAGCTGAAATAAGAATGAAAATATTTGGCTGAAAGAATAAATGCAGCGGCGGGTTTATCTTATCAGTCTGACTCAAAAGCGAAACTAAGCTTCTCCAAGTGAACTCTTAAAACGCCAGGCTGATTCTAAAGCCGAGAGTCTGAGATGGAAAAATAAATCTTATGTTTCTGGAAAAGAATCCCAGACAGCAACACCGTCTGACTGGATTTAAGAGACTTCGGTGGATGCAGTGTGGCTGGGGTACGTTACTCTTTGCCTTCTCTGGACTTTGGGAACTATAAATAACAGAATTTGGTGGTTTTCGGGAGAAGGAGCTGACGTGGCCGACTGGACTAAGGAGCATTAAGGGGTTAATGAAGATCACAAGACGAGCTCCAAGGACAATCTACTGGACAGTTTGAGACTCTGCGATTGTTGTTTTGTTTGCCGGACTGCAGACCACGTGTGTCTAATAACAGAAGCTTGCTGAACCCAGGAGAAGAAGAAATAACTGCGTCACGGTTCTATTTGATATTGTATTTGCTGGGCTAAAAGTTGATTTTTATATTACAATATTTGGATAAAGATTGGAGGGAGATCTAAGGGGAGAATTATGATGAGGGGTTTGAATTGTTGATAAAATTGTGGAAACTGGAAGAATTTCTAGGGGGTGATTATTGTGGTATTTATACAAACCCCAAAGCCTGAGATGGATCCCAAAAATTCAAAAGAACAAATGGAGACTTGGTCTGTTCAATCCCAAAGTTCTGGAATAGTGGTGCAAGAAATAGAAAAGGAATGGCAGATTAATATACAAAGGCTAATATTAACAGGGTTCCAGCAAGTGAATGCAGGTCTTAGCAAAATAGAAGATTTGATGAAAGGGACGAAAGAGGGGACAGTAGATGCCAAACAAAACTTAAATGAAGTTGTACAAACTTTAGAATCGTCTGTATTAGATATGACACCAGGTAATATGAATGCAGTAGAGAGTTATCCAGTGACCCATGCAGCTTCCAAAATTAAAAAGCATTATGACAAAAATCTTAAGGAGGCAGAGATACTGAAACCAGACAATCTTATGGTGAAAATATGGATATTCTGTCAGATGGGCTGAAAGACTGTTCAATTCAAAAAGAAAATGAACGATGGGATGTATTGTATAAATGGCAGCAGCTACCAGACAATGTTGGAATAACATAGAATAAAATTAAAATTAAATGATAAGATAAAAGCAGGAGGGTAATCAAACTGTGAAAAAGCAAAAAGTTGATATGTATTAGTAATATGAATTGATTGGATGATGTTATACTTTATGCTCTCCTATCCCCCAAAACCATTTTCCCTTCTCTATCCCCTCTTTCTTTTTGTACCCTTTATCCCTGTTCCTAAATAAATATATAAAAAAAGAAAAAAAATAGAGAGAGTGTGCCAGAGATCGTTGCACCAAGGTACATGAAATAATGAACAACCTCCAATTCGTGTGTAGAGATGGTAATAGAGGAAGGTGAGTCCACACCCTGGCTGATAACTTGTGTTTTCTTCAAGCTGATTGTAAATGCAAAATCTTGGCAGGCCTTGCTAAAACAATTCATAAGTTGTTGGAGGTTTTCAGCAGAATGGGCAAAAACAGCTGCATCATTGGCAAAGAGGAAGTACTGCATGCATTTCAGTTGGACTTTGATCTTCGCTCTCAATCTAGAGAGATTAAAGAGCTTTCCATCTGTTTTAGTCCGGAGATAGACACCTTCTGTTGCAGTTCCAAAGGCATGCTTCAGCATGACAGCAAAAAAGATGCCAAACAGAGTCGGTGAGAGAACACAGCCCTGTTTCACTCCACTTAGAATGTCAAAGGGATCTGATGTTGAGCCATCCAAAACTACAGTGCCCTTCATTTCCTCATGAAAGGACCTGATGATGTTAAGGAGTCGAGGTGGACATCCAATCTTGGGAAGTATTTTAAAAAGGCTGTCCCTGCTAACCAGATCAAAGGCCTTTGTAAGATCTATGTAGGCCCCAAGGAGTGCCTGTCATTGTTCCCTACATTTCTCCTGTACCTGTCTGAAGGAGAATACCATGTCAGTGGTGGATCTATTAGCATGAAATCCACACTGTGATTCTGGATAGACTCTGTCTGCAAGCACCTGGAGCCTCTTCAGCACAACATGGGCAAGCAGCTTCCCTACAATGCTGAAAAGAGAGATGCCATGGTACGTAGTTATTGCAGTCGCCCCTGGCTCCTTTGTTCTTATGCAATGTGAAGATGTTTGCATCCTTCATGTCCTGTGGTACTCCACCTTCCCTCCAGAAAAGACAAAAGATTTCATACAGCTAGGTGGTGATGGTTTCTTTACAGCACTTCAGCAGTTCAGCAGGGATGTTATCCTTTCCAGGTGCCTTGCTGGAGGCAAGGGAATCCAAGACCGCTTTTATTTCTGCTAAAGTTGGTTCAGTGTCCAACTCTTCCAAGACAGGCAGACACTCAATGTTATTTAATGCCTCTTCAGTTACTACGTTCCCTCTAGAATATAGCTCAGAGGAGTGCTGCACCCAGAGTTCCATCTGCTGTACTTGGTCCTGGATGATCACGCCTGTAGCAGTCTTCAAGGGAGCAGATTTTTTCTGTATTGGACCTAAAGCCTTCTTGATACTGTCATACATTCCATTGATGTTAGCTTTGTCCGCTGCTGTCTGTATCTGAGAGCAGAGCTGAAGCCAATAATCATTAGAATATCTCCTGGCAGCCTGTTGGGCTTTGCTATGAGCAACTCAAAGAACCTGCAAATTGTACTCACTAGGACAGGCTTTGTGTGCTGCTAGAGCTCTCCTCTTTTCCTCCATGACTGGCATCAGTTCCTCTAAATGGGCTTAAAACCAGTCTGACATCTTTTTGGTCTTCTTGCCAAATGTGGACAAGGCAATGTTATAAACAGCATTCTTGAAATGTTCCCATTGTTCAGGTTCATTTGCATCAGCTGGACCTGGAAGAGTTTCTTTAACCGCTTGAGCAAATTCCTCCACTTTTCTCTGACCGCAAGTCTTGCTGATGTCAGTACATAGTCTTCCTTCTTTTTCGTATGATACAATCTCTTAATTCACAGTTTTACTGTGCTACACACCATAGAGTGATCAGTATCGTAATGAGCACCCTGGTAACTAAATGTGATCATAACACTAGGAAGGCTAGAGCATCTAATGAGGGTAGATGGGGCTGGTCAGCCTTGGAAGACAGCCCATTTAGGAGAAGGAAAACTCCAGTTTCAAACCTCCACTGCCTTGTGGCTATATCCATTGATGGAAAAGGCTTCAAGAGTAAACCTCAAGGCAAAATCCGGAGCCAGAGTCCTGGAGGCAGAAAATCCTTGAGAAAGAGCCACTGTTCATTCTCAGAGATTTTAACACTAGAGTTGGTGCGGATCACAATTCTTGGCCGATTTGTCTAGGCTGGTTTGGCATTGGGAAGATGAACGAAAATGGCCAACATTTGCTGGAGTTTTGCTGTTCTCATGGTCTTTGTGTCAGCAACATGTTCTTTACTATGAAGCTTTGACACAGAGTCTCTTGGAGACATCCAAGATCGAAGCATTGGCATCAGCTCAGTCTGATACTCACAGTTTACCACCAGCTAAGGATTCCTGCTTTTCAACACAGTCTCTTTCAATGTCATTATTCTCCATGAAGTATCCCTTGCAAATATGAAAGTGCACTGAACAGAGAGAATAAAACAGAGTGCAGTTTTATTGTCCTTTTTGTATATTTAGAGAAAGACAAAGAGCAAGATTGGAGTGGGATGGAATAAGAACTAACTCTGACTTGTTTCAGCCATTAAACACAACAATCTGGCAATAGCCTCACATTCAACAACATGTGAGATATCCTGAAGAAGCAAATGCCTCCATCAATCATCATCAGGGCTTTGAGTGAGAATCGAGTGGCCATTGTCCAAGCCAGAGTCTGGAAGATATATTCAAAACCAAATTCTTGTAGTGATTGATGGGCCTCTGTGTCAAACATATGCTAGAGACAGAATTGTCTGGGACTAGAGAGTGGGGGAAGGCAACTTTTTAAAATAAATCAGGGCAAGAGGGGAGTTGTGAAGTTGCATGGGCACATGGTGGAATTTTTATGATCTCCATGAAAAATGGAGATTCTTTGTGACTGGGATCATCCAGAAGAAAATAGTGGTGTTAGCAAATAATTATTTGTATTGGCAGGCTACAGCAGCTCTGGAAAAAATGAATCCCATTCCTTGTCACAAGGATGACAAAACAAGCATTGGTTAATTTTGGCATTCTGCATTAAAAAATACATCTTGAAAAACAAGTGGCAAGGTTTGGAATGTGATCATATTGTTCATTGTTGACATCTTTTGGCACGACTGGTTTTATTAACCTTCTTGAATTGTATACCACCAATAAAAATATAGGCTGAAAATGCCTGCTGAGATAGCAGGTGCTAGGCTGCTCTTTGTGTTGGAGATCTCTGACAGCTTGGAGATTTTGTTGGCTGTGATAGATCATGGAAGCTTCCCCCCTCATAACCCAAAAATAAATAGCACTGCTGTTGTAGACTGTGATTAGGTTCGTTATAGTTTGGAAGCAGTTCCTTGCTTTTGGCGGGAAATAACAAGGGAAAATCTTGTTGAACATCAACAGTTTTATTATTCTGAACATTCAGAGAATCAACAATTACCTCAACCGGTTCTAATAAACTGATATTATTTAACTGTCCATAACATGGTGTCAACAGTTCTATCTTTGAATTGGTAGGTTCTAGGAAGGGGCTGGTCCAAACCGTTCGTGATCTGTTGGTCTCCTCAGCGGGCTACTCCTCACCGCGCAGATGG
Organism: Pogona vitticeps; assembly: GCF_051106095.1. Lineage (NCBI taxonomy): Eukaryota > Metazoa > Chordata > Lepidosauria > Squamata > Agamidae > Pogona > Pogona vitticeps. The sequence continues at coordinate 209,129,251 of NC_135784.1, forward strand.
TCCCACAGCAGGGATGTCTGGCCCAGTTGCCCTCCAGAGGTGGGTTATTGTGGAGTCTGACTGGACCACCTTCTTCCAACGTCCCTGCCCTCTCGGATATACCACCGCTGTCCATTCTAATGGATCCAATGGGACTTCCTTTAACTGGATATGGTCAGGATTAGGCAGTAGTCCTCC